>NC_142936.1:42821614-42846829 GCF_046866305.1 Octopus bimaculoides
GATCATAAATTTTGAAATTTCCTATGATAGCAGAGTCGATACTAAAGAAACTGAAAAAACTCAGAAATACCAGTATTTAACCAGAGGTCTGAGGTGACTGTGGAAGACCAGGACAACAATTTTTTCCCGTAATAATAAGTGCACTTGGTACAACGCCCAAAATACTTTCTGAAAAACTGAAAGAGATTGGGTTTGAATCTCGCATTGCCGACCTGCAGAAAGGTAGCAGCCTATATTCTGCAAGAATCCTACGAAAAATTCTAGAGATTTGTGGAAACTTGTTGTCACCAAACATTAAAATAAAATACTTGCTAACTAAATTAGCATGCATTAGCATAATAATAATAATAATAATAATAATAATAATAATAATAATAATAATAATAATAATAAAAAAAATAATAATAATAATAATAATAATAATAATAATAATAATAATAATAATAATAATAATAGTAATAATAATAATAAGTAGTAGTAGTAGTAACAACAACAACAATAACAATAATATTAATTTATAGATAATAAGAAATGTTTTTCAACTACGACTCCACATGAATGAAAGACAGATGGTTATCTTAATATTATGGTGACTTTGACAATGCTGTCACCACTAGTTTATTAATATTATAATTAGAAGATTATCCAATATAGGAGAATAAGTGATCTTTAATTAAACAGCCATTTATTATAATAATGCATTAGAAGAAAGCAGCTTTAAACCAAAAATAGCAACAGAATAAATACAGAAATTATGTTGCCTAGTTTAACTCACTCTTCAGAAATACGACTTAAAAATCAAATATCGCTGGAAGTTCATATTTGAAGAAAACATTCTCATTTGTTCATAAGTTCCATGATTTTCTAATAATAAAATGTCAAGATCAGTAACAGTTCGCAGTGTCTACAGCATAATTATGTATACAACTTTAAGGAGTCTGTCCGAACAAAATGACGAACGTAACCGTTGGTCTACACAAACCGGTTCTCTTAATGAAAAATGTTTAACAAATGCAATTGTCTAAAAAGCAAAGGTAAAAATTATTTTTAGGTGGTAGCACAGAAACAAATCTTATATTTGCAAGTGCAAAGACAAGCAAATATAAGATTTTCTTAATCAGAAATCCGTCTACAGAAATGTGAAAAAGAAAAATAATAGAAACTTATCCAGATATGTATGGCACGTGAAAGAACGGTGCGTTGACCTCCTTGATATTAACTGACAAATCATCGAACATAGCGTACCCTACATAAATGGGACAATGCAATATAAACGATGGGTAACAAAAAACTACCACATGTTAATAACATATATTGAAAGGAAAAAGAACAAATACTCCGAACACTACCGCTCCCACACAAGAAGTGTAAACTTCATTAAGAATAGTAGCAACCGAAAAGTATGAAGGACGCCGCCACTCGCTACTCAACAGCAGCAGGAATTCCGTTCGTTGTCACTTAAATGTGTGTGTGTATGCAAAAGAAACCTAGCTCTAACTATAGTTAACTACATAAATGGTTTAACTCTGCTATCTGTATTTTGTAGTCTATCTTTTAACTTCTTGATTTTAATTTTAATAAACAGTTTATTCGGTTAGTTTATTTTCTATAACTAGACACGCAGTTAATAAATATTGATCCTTGATCGATGGTTGCCTCTTTTCCGTAGCATATGGTTCGGGGAGGTTGGATAAATGGCATATTGCTCCAGTAGTTTATATTCAGTTCGTTTTTGGTGTGGTTTAATGTCTGGAATATGTTGTGGAATGAAACAAAACGTATCTATTAATCTATATTCATTAATTAATCTATATTTGAGGTTCTAGGTTTGTTGTTCCTTGTTATTACCATGTTGTGTAGCGGTGGTTCCGTAGATTTTGTTCAACATGTTTAGTTCTCTAGTTCTGTTTTCTCCTATAGTGTTCTGAATCACAATGTCTTTTGTGGGAGGAATTTCTTCGTTTATAAATACTTGTTTTTCATTTGTAGCTTTATGGCTATCATTCAATGCTTCTTTTATATTCGGTGTTGGCGCAATGGGCACATTACACTAATATTTCCACCCTGCTGCTTGTCTATTGATTCGCAGGTAGCGTTTATGTTTTTGATGCTGTTGACACCGCCGGATTGAATGGCACTGTCCAGGTGTCAAAAACCATAGCTTAAGATGTGAATATATGTTTGATATGCTTCTTTGTGAATATTTTATATCTTGAGCTTTCGTTATTCTGAGTTGTCCTTCACCCTCGCACAGTTGAGCATGCTTTAAAGTTCATGGTTTATAGTGATTGCACATATCGATATTGCTTGATTGACTACATGGATAATCTTATTATGTTAGGATAATATTTAGTTGATGATTTCTAGTTTAGGAAGTTTAATGACATACACACAGAGACACAACTACATACAACTATACAATATATATATGCATGTATATATGTATCTCCTCTATGAGTACGCCTTAACTGTCTCACCTTGGTCTTAATTTTACGTATATTTTTAATAGGTCTTCCCTTTATGTTCTGGTACCAGATAGATGTCACTTGATGCTGCATATAACTACAGCACTTGAGACCCTTTTTGTAGTCTTAGAAACACAATTCTATGCTAGCAATCTACTGGCATTGACACTTCACTTTTAACATATCGTGTCCCTTCACGTAGTGTCGATAGTAACGTTGTGATACCCAACTCTATTTAATTGTTGAACACGATTTGATACCTAACTCTATGTAATGAACACGATTTGATATAATATCTATGTAAGGATCGAAACCCTGTCGTCAAGAATGCATCACTACTCAATGACACCCTACTATGCATATATGCACACCCTTATAGATGACGAACAAGCAGAGAATATTTTTAAAAAATGAAAAGGCATGAAAGATTAAAAGAGTGAAAAAGAAAAATAATGTAGAATCTCGGATACAGAGAGAATACAATAAATGCTTGAAAATGGGTGCGCAAAAATAAGAATTAATGTTTCTACAGAAGAATTACACCAGAGGAATAAAATCGGTCGATGATTCAAAATAAAAGAGGGAGATCAATGGATATATCGGAAAACTTGTCGGCTGATTATAACTCTATATCTCCAATTTCCCTGGGGAGTGTACTGTGAAGAGACTGGTTAACTGTTTGATGTTGGGAGAACATCCAGTAACTAGGTATTTAACCTAATTCATTGTCACTGGATATTATATATCAGATACCCTTACAAAGAATATAAACCGCTGCCATAATTATGCACAAAAATTTCTATTATCTTGCATTATTATAACTGTTTCTATTCTAACATTGTTTTCTTGAATTTTCTTTCTATGAAGAGAAATGGGAAAAAAACGTGAGAACTTAAGCTTATCACAAAAGAGAATTTAACCTCTTTCACCGACATTAAAACCAAACAATGGCTTTCTTAATGGAGACTAAAAACCATTTTCAGGAGACCTTTTGTTTTAGTACCACGATAATATTTTCTGTCTTTTCTTTTCGTTTTTTTTTGTTTTGTTTTGTTTTTACATAAGGCGGCAAGCTTCTAGAATCGATAGCACGCTGGTATAAATGCTTAGCGGCATTTCATCTGTTTTTATGTTCTAAATTCAAATTCTGCTGAGGTCAATTTTTGCCTTCCATCATTTCGGGGTCGATAAAATAAATACCAGTGGAACACTGGATCGATGTAATCGACTTAGCCTAACCCTCGAAATTGCTATTTAATATTAGTATTTAATATTAATATTTTCTTTTTTGTCTTGTTTTTACATAAAGCGGCGAGCTAGTAGAAACGATAACACACCATCCAAGATGCTTAGCGGCATTTCATTCGTCTTTACGTTCTGAGTTCAAATTCCATGGAGGTCGACTTTGCTTTTCATCCTTTCGGGATCGATGTTGAACACTGGAGGTCTATGTAATCGACTTACCCCACTCTGAAATTGCTGGCCTTGAGCCAAAATTTGAAATCCAGTATATTTTAACATGCTAACAGAAAGTGTCTGGTAAAATCGATGGAGTGGCGTACAAAATGTTTTGCTCCATTTAGTAATGAATATTTACATTTGAGTTTAAATTTCGCTTAGCTTTTCTCGTTCGGTCGTCCATAAAATAATACTAGTTGTTGCTGTTAATTTACGTAACAGTCCTAATCAATAACTCTTGTCATCAAAAGCATTCGAGCTACGACCATCTCGATTTGTTTTAGGTATTGTGTATGGTGGGTGGAGGCGCAATGGCCGAGTGGTTAGGGCAGCGGACTCGCGATCATGGGATCGCGGTTTCGATTCCCAGACCGGGCGTTGTGAGTGTTTATTGAGCGAAAACACTTAAAGCTCCATGCGGCTCTGGCAGGGGATGGTGGTGAACCCTACAGTACTCTTTCACCACAACTTTCTCTCACTCTTACTTTCTGTTTCTGTTGTGCCTGTAATTCAAAGGGTCAGCCTCGTCACACTGTGTCACGCTGAATATCCCCGAGAACTACGTTAAGGGTACACGTGTCTGTGGAGTGCTCAGCCACTTGCACGTTAATTTCACGAGCAGGCTATTCCGTTGATCGGATCGACTGGAACCCTCGACGTCGTAAGCGACGGAGTGCCAACAACAGTGTGTATGCTGGGCTATTATCTAATGAGTAATTTTCTTAAAAAATAAAAAGATGCAAGGATGATTTGGAGAAGAATTGTTTCTTATTTCTAACAGATCAGTCGACCTCGTTGAAGGATCCTTGTTGTTTTGAATGAATGTTTATTTCTTTGGTAGATTTAATTATCCTACACAGATCTATCCTGACCTGTTATATTGGGCCAATATTGCTTTCAAATTTTGGCACAAGATCAGCAATTTCGCGAGAAGAGTTAAGTCGGTTACATCGAACGTAAAGTCGAAAGAAATGCCGCGACGCATTTTGCCCTGTGCGGTAACGATTCTGCCGGCTCGCTGTCTTGTATTGTGCAGCATTTTGCCGTCTTTACGTTCTGAGCACATGTTTCACCGTGGTTGACGTTGCCTATCATCCTTTCGGGGTCGATAAAATAAGTACCAGTTGAATACTGAGGTCGATGTAATCGACTTACCCTTCTCCCAAAATTGTTGGCCTTGTGCCAAAATTTAAAAAGAAATATTTCTAAATGCAAACAAGTACTAAGTGGCAGAATCTGTCACGCGAGTGACAAAATGCCTTATATTTTGTTACCGCCTTTTACGTTCTGAGTTCAAATTCATCCGTAGTTCACTTTATCTTTTATCCTTCCTTGGTCGATAAAATAAAATACCAGTTTAACACCATAGACGATTTCCCACAAATTTGAGTGCATGTTCGTTTATCAGAAATCGATATGGATTTATGAAGCTTTAAGTTTTCAGTTCAAATCTCACTAGGTTTTTTTTTAAATTTTCTATTTATTTATTTATTTTCCTTATCGAATTTCTAGAATCAATATGAGAAGAACCAATCAAGTATCGCGGTCGTTTCAATCGATTAAGCATTTATTAAGAATTTCGCAGACTTTCGAGAGAACGTGAAAAAACATTTTGGGTTCGTGTATATATGTGTGTATGTATGTCCCCTCACCTACCACCCCACCACCCTACCTCTCCAACGCACCATTCTCCGAGCCTTCCGGCGACTCCAGTCCGACCCCTTCACTTCGCACATCTTCCTAACCGACCCCTCCCCTCCTTCAAACGAGCCGACAACCTACGAGACCTCTTGGTCCACAGCTTCATCCCTAACACAACCTCCCAACCTGGCTCATTCCCCTGCTCCCGCCGACGCTGCCGCACTTGCCCTTACCTCTCCAACACCACTCTCCTCACTGGCACCCATCATCAACCCTATCATATCACCGACTCCACCTACACTTCTAGCAATGTCATCTACTGCATCTCCTGCTCTCTCTCTCTGCCCTTCTCTATACATCGAGTAAACGGGACGCCGCTTGGCTGACCGGTTCGAGGAACACCTCCGAGACATCCGACTAAGCAATGACACCCCGGTCTCGCGCCATTTCCGCTCTACCGGTCACTCTTTGCAACACCTGTCTGTGTTCGGATTGTCCTTGCACAGGGGCCATCCAGATTCCCGTCTTCGTCGTGAACAAGGATTAATCTTCTCTTTTCACTCCTTTGCGCCACATGGACTCAACTCCCCTCTCCTCTTCATCTAACCCTCCTCCCCTCTCCTCTCTCCTTCTCACACCTACTTCCTCTCATCTACCTCTCCATTCTTGCTCCGACTCCTACTTCTTCTCTTCACTCCTACTCTGCTTCTCTCTTCTCTTCACTCCTACCCACATTCTCCCTTCCTCCTCCCTTCATTGTCACCCCTCCCTCGTAACCCCACTTCTGCACAATCCAATCCCACCTTCTCTATACATCCCATCCGACCCCACCCCATCCCTTATACCCATTCCCACATACCCCACCTCTACCACCACCCTCAGCCTAACCCACACCCCACCCTTGCTTTCTCCATTCTCGCCTCCCCCACCTCCAGACACCACCACACCACACCACATACCACCACATCACACACCACTATACCAAACCACACCACACCACATCACATCACACTACCACGCACACACTAGCACTGACTACTTCCCAGCCCCACACCATCATCTACACACCTACACATGCACACACACACGTCAAGGTCACCAACCCTCTTCCACACGCACATACATGCTCTCTTATACACACGCACGCGCACCTTCGTTTTGGTATCACCACTACGTTATTATCTCCTATTCTTCCTAGCTCTCATGTGTGACCCCTCTGTCCGGCATTCGTTATGATAGATCACTCACTGCACATTCTTTATTTTCTCTCCCTGTTTCTTTCTGTGTTCCTTTTTGTGGAAGAGCGTAGGCTCGAAACATTAAAGACTTTTTCACTTCCCGAGCGTTAAATACATCTGTTTGTTGTCTATACCACCTGTCTTCGTCTTTTGTTTTTTTTTTGTGAATTCTCCCCCTATGTATGTATGTATGTATGTATGTATGTATGTATGTATGTATGTATGTATGTATCTATGTATGTATGTTGGAATCTCCCGTCGAAGGCGACGTATGAGTGTTCACTTTCTACTGAGCCAGCTGCACAAATAATGTGATTATGGTGACCATATGTTTGTACTGTGCATTAGCTCACTTTCCTCCATGAAATCGACGTTACCTGAACAGGTTCACGGTGAACTACATGTCAAGTGTCGAAGTGATCGCCGATCAACGTGTGATGAAGTATTTTTCTCAAGGAACTGAAACCAGGATCTCGTGATCCTGAGAATAACACCTTAACCACTAGGTCACACAACACACACACACACTTGCGCGCGCATGTGTGCGTACATGTATGTGTGTATATATGGGATATAGATATTTATATATGAATGGTTAGTGATAACACGAGTAGCCATCATCAAATAAAGGACTGCTGACAAAAACCGCGAAGAATTAAATATTTATTTATAAATATAATGATTATCGATATTCTGCAAAAAGATCGATCAGATCGATGTTGTTAAACGAATATGTGACAAGATCGATAACATTGAGACATTCAGCAGTTTGTCATTAAACATTAAATTATATATACATACATACATACATACACACACACACGCGCGCGCGTATCTATCTATCTATCTATCTATCTATCTATCTATCTATCTATCTATCTATCTATCTATTTATCTCTCTCTCTCTCTCTCTCTCTCTCTCTCTCTATATATATATATATATATATATATATATAAAAACAATATATGAGTATATGCATATATATGTACATACCTTCAACTACATGTACATATAGATACATATCTAGGTATATGACGTTGCAAAAGAACATGGACAAAATGATATGTGTGTGTGTGTGTGTGTATAATTCTTAAACAGGAATGTTGCTGACAGTAACTTCGAAGTTTCGGCCAACTAACCCAACGTCCACTGTTGGCTTAGCTGGCCGAATTTTTGATGTGACTGTCCATAACATCTTTGTTTAAGAAGGATAAGTTTAGAGTAAACCATCAGATTAATGAAAAACTGTCTTTATATTATAACTGAATATAAACACACACACACACACACACACACATTCATGCGTGTGTGTGCATAATCTGCTCATTAGAATCTGTGTTTGACATCTGTCGCCTGTTTGACGTATTTTCTGATATTGAAAACCACACTGGATTAGGATTCTTTATAGCAACTTCGACACGTGTGTGTGTGTGTGTGTGTGTGTGTGTGTGTAGTTGGAAGCAATAACATAACACACCTACCCAGACTTCCTGTTTCAAGTCCTTCGAATAAGCTTCAAGATTTATAGTACCCGTATTAACCCCCACTAGTCTTAGAAAAGGTCAATGCAAATATACTGTAGAATTGCAACATTTTGATAGATCACGAAATATTTTAACGTGTCTTGCTTTGATCCATCAGCCCTTCTGCGGAGTTTTAGGGATACCGTTGTAACATACGGCGTAAGTTATGCATTTTCGGACATGGCGGAGCCCATCCCTCTGAGGTCTCACCACAGCTGACAGCTGACTTCTTCTAGACTCGAGAAAGTTAGATGTTCAGAAAGGGAAGGGCCGTGTATAGTAAAGGACTGGTATTTTATTTAATGACACTGAAAAGTAAGGTTGACATCGGCGGATTTGAACGTGAAGAAAACCGGAATGATTACCGCAAAAAATAAGAGCTTGATGATAATTTTACAGATTGATGATAAGTTTACAAAAATATATCATGAATTCATTCATCGTCTTAAATCTGCCTTTTTTTATATTTTATATTTTATACTTTTTTATTGCGTGTGAAAGAAAATCGTTTTCAGAAAGAAATAACAACACCCTTTCTGACGTAATTAACATCAGAGTATATTTAATATTGTTTGCTCATGGAAGGCGGCGAGATGGCAGAAACGTTACCCCGTCGAGCGAAATGCTTAGCAGTATTTCGTCTGCCGTTACGTTCTGAGTTCAAATTCCGCCGAGGTCGACTTTGCCTTTCATCCTTTCGGGGTCGATAAATTAAGTACCAGTTACGCACTGGGGTCGATATAATCGACTTAATCCCTTTGTCTGTCCTTGTTTGTCCCCTCTATGTTTAGCCCCTTGTGGGCAATAAAGAAATAAGAAACGTTAGCACGTCGGGTGAAATGCTTAGCGGTATTTCGTATGTCTTTACGTTCAAATTCCGCTGAGGTCGACTTTACCGTTCATCCTTTCGAGGTCGATAAATTAAATACCAGTTGCGTACTGGGGTCGATCTAATCGACTAGCCCCCTCCCAAAAAATTTCGGGCCTTGTGCCTAGAGTAGAAAAGAATATTGTTTGCTCATGGGAATCCTCTTTTAGCTGTAATGTAAGTAAGAGCGAACGAATCTGTTTGCCAGATATATAATCTATGGAAACCTCCCTCTCCACCATCCGGCTAATATGATACTGCTTAGGAAGATTATATTTAAAATTACTCCGAGTTCTTACGTCACAGTAAATCTAGAAAATGGTACAACGGACACGGTTTATTTAATGCCTTCTCCCGCTGGAAGAAAAAAAAAAGCTTGCAATACTAGGTGTGATTCTACGTGTTGTTGTTGTTGTTGGTGGTGGTGATGGTGTTATTATTATTGTGCTTGTGATATTGTTGATGATGATGATAATGATGATTATGACGAGGATGATGATGATGATGATGATGACGATGACGATGATGATGGTGATGACCATAAAAGGATGTCGAAAGGATGACGACGACGATGATAATGATGACAACAACGATAATGGTAGTAACGCCGCTGACGATGACGACGACGATGACAACGTCAAGATGATGACCAAACGCCCACCACCACCACCACCACCACCACTACCACTACAATGATGATGATGAGGATGATGATGATGACGACGACGACGACGACGACTATGGTGATGATTCTACCAAGGAAAATGCCAAGCATGCGAGAAGCAAAGTAAACAGACCGCTTGCTGTATATATATATATATATATACACCCACTCATATATGGATGGCTGCTAGTGTATATTATGTTTGTGTAACTATCAAATACAAATTTGTTTTCACACGTATACACTCACGCAATCATGCTAACATACTTACAAACAGTCAGACACACACTCTGTGTGTGTGTATGTGTGTGTGTGTGTGTATGTGTATGTATATATATATATATATATATATATATATATATATATATATATATATATATATATATATATATATATATATATTTATATATATATATATATTTATATATATATGTATATATATATATATATATGTATATATAGGTATGTATGTATGTATGTATATATATATATATATATATATATATATATATATATATATATATATATATATATATATATATATATATATATATATATATATATATACATATATATATGTATATACACACACATACATACATACATACATATGTTAATATATATTATCATTAATTTCATATATATTATCATTAACTTCATCATGTTAAACCGTTAATCCCTACACATTTTTGTCTCTGTTTTTTCTTTCTCTCTCTATTTTTTCCTATCATCCCTTTCTGTCGATGAGCGGAGGCATGAAACGTCAAAGACTTTTCCATTCTTCCCGAACGTCAAACTAATACACTTGCAGGGTGTTCCTTTACCTGTTTCAGTCTTTTTTTCTGTAAATTTGTAGTTCAAATTTGAACTACACACACACACACACACACACACACACACACACACACACACACACACACACACACATATATATATATATATATATATATATATATATATATATATATATATATATATACAGAGTGTCTCAAAAGTCTCTGATGGGTCTCGAGTTTTAATAACTTCCTTAACGTTACAAAAAAAAAAAAAGAAATGCATGAAATTTTAATACAATATAAAGGACATAATGTAAATTAATATGCAAAAGTCAAGATGCATTAAGGTTATTATTTTAAGGTGCGAAGGCGCATCGCTTAGTGGTTAGGGTATTGGGATAACGATCGTAAGGTCAAGAGTTCGATTCCCGACTGTGTGTCGTGTGCGACGCGTTGTGTCCTTGAGCATGGCTACTTTACTGCATTTGCTATGGACTAGATGGACATTGTATTGGTCTATATGTGTCACCGTTGTGGTTACATTAATCAATTCATAACTCACATTCTGTCTGTTTATAACTCACTTCACTACTCCATTCAGCTTATTTATTAATCTATAACGGTGAATGGTTGTGTTTAAGAGAGTGTGCTTTGCCTAGTGGTTCGGGTGTTATACTCACTATCGTTAGATCGCGGTTTCGATTCCCACACCAGTTGTGCATTGTGTTCTCGAGCAAAACACTTTATTTTACGTTGCTGCAGTCCACTCAGCCGTAAATGGGTAATTTTGCGTCGGATTGGCGTGCAAGGGCGAGATGGTAACTCAAGAAAGTTATCCCAACGGAGGTCTCGTGGGCCACGTTTTGTATCCAGCGACCGAAAAGATGGAAAGTACAACCTATACTGTGAATCCCGACTTATTGGAACTGGTTATTCAACCACATCGAAGGTTGATGTTGATGATGATGACTCTGTGGTAAAGTTCTTTGCTACGCAACTACGTGATTTCGGGTTCGAGCCGCCTACATATTATCTTGGGCAATGGTCTCTTAACCATAGCTTTGACTCGACCAACATCTCGTGAATAATCAAATTTGGTCGGTGGATATTGTGCAGAAACTCGTCTCAGTCTCTGTGTATATATTCCATTCGTCACCCGGTTTAACACCACTACTTGGTTCTTGGATGTCCATTCTGTTGTAAACATTCGGGCCCTGTCTCTTACGAGTATTGTAAACTCGGAAAGCGCAATACACGAGATGCTCCTAACAAATAAAACAACATATGCCGGATATTTCACATATGAGATGGCGAAGAATCAAGACGAATGACAATATGTTGTGCAGTGAACTTATTACTTCTCAATTAATATATTTACAACAGGTTTCTTACATTTATAAAATATATTTTTCTTCACCAGGTACAAAGTCACTTTTTGTTAGGAAAGCAAGTAGGGATTTAGAAAATAACACCAGGATCTTGTATTTATTTTGAAAGGATACGAAATACAGGCCTTCACCTTAGCAGGATTGGAAAGTTGAACATGATAAATCGAAATTTAGATCGTACGCTCTCTCGACAACTTTCGGCACTATGATGATTTTTTCTACTATAGGCACAAGGCCTGAAATTTTGAGGGAAGACGTTAGATGAATGCACTGATCCCGTCTCTCAGTTTGTACTTACTTTATCAATCTCGAAAGGATAAATGGCGAAGTTTACCTTGGCGAAATTTGAACTCAGAATGTAAAGCCAGCATTCAATCATGAATGGTGAGTAAACCGGGAGAAACCCAATGTCGAATCTCGTCGGCCCGCAGGTCATCGAGAGCGGTGGTGAAAGGTCGTACACGGTCAGTCGTTTCACCCCACTGGGTTTGGAATCCTAGAGCGAGTGCCAAACCCATCCAGAGCCGACAGCGAAAGGCAGTGTTCTTCGGCCCGAGAGTCGGGTAGCTTGGGAACACAGCCCAAAGCGGGTGGTAAGCTCCATCCAAAGCTAAATACAAGGAGGAGTCCGATAGTCGACAAATGCTGCGATGGAAAGTTGAAAAGAACTTTGGAGAGAGAGTTCAAGAGACCTTGAAAATGCCCAGGGATAAACGCGTAGGACTGCTTTCCGTGATTGCGAAGGGACTCAGTCCGCTGTTTCTCACCAAGGCATTTTATCTGCTGTGCTAACGATTCCGCTTGCACGCCGCTTTCTTAGGCATTATGATATTGACAATAAATAAGAATAGCTGCTGTTGAATTTATTTATTTATTTATTTATTTACTTAAACAGTCTTAACGTCTGAGTAAAGCAGGTAAACCATGATGGACCGAGAAAGAAATATAATAATCTTTTCATAAAACAAGACACCGAAACAAAATCACAAAAGCTAGAAAGAAGGAAAGGAAGAGAGGGAGAGAGAGAGAGGGGGGGATAAAGACAGTGAGGCAGAGAGAGAGATATATAGAGAGAGAAAGAGAGAGAGAAAGAGAGAGAGAGAAAGTGAGAGAGAGAGAGATAAAGACAGAGAGACAGAAAGAGACAGAGAGGCAGAGAGAGAGATAGATAGAGAGAGAAAGAGAGAGAGAAAGAGAGAGAGAGAGAGATAAAGACAGAGAGACAGAAAGAGACAGAGAGGCAGAGAGAGAGAGAGAGATAGAGAGAGAAAGTGAGAGATAGAGAGAGAAAGTGAGAGAGAGAGAGATAAAGACAGAGAGACAGAAAGAGACAGAGAGGCAGAGAGAGAGAGAGAGAGAGAGAGAGGATTACCGATAAAAAAAGTTAAATGTTTCTGTTACTAGATCTTTTTGCGCTCTCCTTGAAATGGAAGAACTTATCTATGGTAAGTGGTTCCTTGAAATAAATTGCATTCCCCATCTTAACCCGTATATAATCTTGGTTGCATTTTCGCAACGCAAAACCTACTCTTACTTGTTTGGACATGAACTCGCTGGGAAGCATCTGACTGAGCATACGAAATGTTGCCTAGGTAGTCGACACCCGTAGCTAACAGTTGCATACTGTCCTTGTCTTCCAGATTGTCAAAGCTTACCATAATGTTTAATCTAATTTTTTTTTATGGGCATATATGGGTTAAATAACTTTATACATGTTCAGCTCTTGCTCTTTTTACGAAAGGGCCATCCGTAATTATCTCCCTTGTTATTATTAAATTGTAAAGACCTGTTATTCTCAAAGGGAGGTAAATCAGAGTCAGTAGCTTCAAACAGATCGATGGGAGATAACTCGAAACATATTAAGGTGACTACGATTGCGTTATTAATGAAAATTTATAGCCAACCATAAGGTCAGTAGTTCGTTTCCTCTTCGCTTCATGGTCTTACATCGCGCTATTTAGATTAGGCTACAATCCAAGTAGTTGTATGTAGGGACCGTGCGAGACATACACTTCTAGCTACGAGATCATACGGCACAAAGATATAGTCAACTTCAGATAGGTACCAGAATAAAATATAGTCCACTCCAAGTAGTAGTACCACAGTGAAGTACAGTCACACCAAGCAGGTATTACAGTGAAATACAATTTATCCTGAACAATATCACAGTATGGTACAACTTACCCCAGCTTTAAGTTTTACCTTAGTATGTTACAGTCCACTTCATGTGTTAAGTAAAACAACAAGGCACAATCGATCCAAGTGGGTACACCATTGAGGTACACTCCAACCCATGTAGTTACTAGAGTGAGTTGTAATGCAGTTGAAGTAGTGCTACAATGAGATACAGTCCATCTCAAGTAGGGTGCACAGTGAGGTACATTCCACCCCATGTAGTACCATATCGAGAATACTGTTCCCTCTACTGCAAAGATATACCACTGTCGGATATATATAACTCACGAGTGATCACGTGGTTTGCAGCATTGAGTTCAATTTCTATCTAAGGAAATGCTATCCGAAGTAGATCAATATCGAATTAGCAGAGTAATTTGGTTTGGCTTTCTGCACTTTGAGTTAAAATTCTACTGATGTTCACTCTGACTTCCATCCCTTCAAGTCGATAAAGTACCATTACGTGGGGGCGATGTATTCTTTTCGTTCTCTCCATTTCTCTCTAGAAGTTATCAGCTGTGGTCAAACCTAATATTATGTATGCACACATGCATGTGTGTGTGTGTGTGTGTGTGTGCCTGTATATGTGAGCGTATGTGTGCATACGTGCGCGCGCGAAAACGTAACTGGCAGCGTTACCCAGGTTCATTAACAACTAAAAAAAAAAAAAAAAAGGAAAAATGCATGAATTCACTAGGTTCTTTAATAAATTGCCTTAGAAAAAGATTCTGACAAACATCATTTGGGTTGGGTTGCGAAACCCGTGAGGTTTGCTTGTGTCACCACCTTCCTATTAATTCAGGACTTTGGACAAAGGAAATGTTAGTATCGCCAGTGGGGAATTTTAGGACTATAGCATTGGGTTCGATCCCGTGTTTTGCCATAAAGAAATCAAAATGCAGGGATGTGCACAACCGAGATTTTATCCAATGAATGACCGTTGTTCACGTGATAGTTCGGTGGTCTAACTAGAACCTTCCTTGAGTGAGGCCTACAAATACAGCTAAATTGATTGCCAAAAATTCAGAGTGTCTTGGGTCGAGTTAGCGTACACTTACCTAATAGCTGTTTTTACGTCTGTGTATTCAGCCTGGAATGATCGAAAACACACCACAGCACCTGAATGTTTTCGATATGTAAAAAATTAGCCCAAATATTGAGTTTCTGTACGTGTCATATTACGCTGTTTCATCTAATATTTCCTTTAATTATATTGCATGAAAACCTTTCCTATTAATGTAACAAATTATTTTCCAATACATAAAGAAGTCGAGTAAGGTTTTTTGTAACACCTAATATTCATCTCCTGCATAATGGCACGATCGAGAGACATAATCTGGTGTCAATTAAGGTCGCAGTCTCGGGAGTGCGGAAGTTTCATGAGTTTCAGCCAGTGACCCCCGCAAATAACCTAAACTATTTCATTCACAAACGTTATATATCAGAATATTCTCCTAGAGATATTCTTTAACGAAAGCGAAGTGCCTCACACTGAATCTACCAGTCAGTTTATCTAAGGGAAGCAACTCACTGTAAAATAAATTTTGCCTAAACTATATTGCATGTCAGGAAATAAAAAACTTCTAAAACGGTCACTCGACGGACAACGCATGTACTTTTTGGTTCGGTAATGATGTTTTTGTTTCCCAAAATGATATGTAACCATGGTAATCTTCAAGTTTAGTGATGTAAAAAAAGTCAATAAAAATATACAAGGGAAATAACTTAACGTCTTACTAGTATTATCCGTACTAATCTGAAATATGTTTCTTTTTAGCTTTATAAATAAATCACGTTTTTTTTTTCTAAAACAGCATGCGACGGAATTTTTTCTTATAAAAGTTTAAAATGTTTTTTTCTTTTTCCAAACGGAAACGAAATGGTTTACAGAGTGAGGGTCAACATGCAGTTCTAGAAATTCACCTACTCAACATTATAAACTTCAGAAATGGCAGCCAAAAAATAAACGAATGTTTTTTCTTTTGGGGTTGAATTCCGCCGGTACTATGATATTCAATCACGTGTGTGATTTATATATAAACAGTTAACTTCAATCACATGTGTGATTTATTTATAAACAGCTTAAAAAAAAACACATTTCAGATTAGTACGGATAATACTAGTAAGACGTTAAGTTATTTCCCTTGTACATTTTTATTTACTTTTTTACCCCCCTAAACTTGAAGATTACCTGTAACCATTTGGTGAAGGTTCGAGTAACTACGTTACCAAATCTGCTCTGGCTCTCCGTAGGTTATTACTACGGGTGTTTATGTTGCTTTTATCAACTGAACGGCTGCCTGCTCGTGAATTTTAAAGGGCAAGAGGCTGAGCACTCCATAGACACGTGTCCCTTAAAACAGTTCTCAAGCAGATTCGACGTGACATAGAATGTGACAAGGCTTGTCCTTTGAATTACTGGTACAACTCATTTTTACCAACTGAGAAGACTGGAGCAGAGAAATAAAGTATCTTGCTCAGGGACACAACATGCCCCGAGGAATCGAACTCACATCCTTACAATCGTAAGCAATAACATCTGGAGACTAAACCATAAATATAAGAACAAAACAAGCTAGACAAGTAAAGTAAAGATCAATTCAAACAAATAGAAAATAATTACAAGAGACAAAAATGGCAACAAACGAGCTTTTATTCACACTTGAAATAATTGTTTAGAAATGTAGATGGCGAAATATTGTTTATAAAATATTAAAATATATAGTTATTAAATATAACATATATATATATATATATTTATCAATATATAATCGACGTAGTTTAAAATATATAAACCATTTTCTGTTGGTAGCTTACAGTATGAAACAATTTTTATTTGAAGTGTGTGTGAGACAAAGTGTGTGTGTGTGTGTGTGTATGTGAGAGAGAGAGAGAGAGAGAGATAAAGTATAGATGAATGTTCTGGTAAATAATGTCTTCACTCATTGTATATATGCAAAACATGATATATTGGGGGAAAAAAACAATAAAATCATTACACAGCCATATATATAAAACATACACGTGCACAAATATATATTCTTCATTCTGTTTATGTCTATTTTACTATGCTGGCATATTGCTGACAAATTCTTTTAAAACCAGATACATTTCCTGCAACTAACTCTTACATGTGTTTTGCAAAAGCGTTTTGAATTCACTTGTCTTCAAATGTGCAGAGCTATTTGACGATTTTGTTGATAGCCAAATGACAACTGGCAACACTGTCTGAAGGTCAGCAATTTTGTATGTGATCACAGAATGTAGACATGCAGAAATTCACAAAGGGGCACATACTCTCACATAATATATGTGTGTGTGAGTGAGATGGACTCTCCCATCGAAGACAACATATCACCTTTTGCCGAATGGCCTGCACAAATATCAGGTCATCCCATAAGTTCTGTCTGAATTTTGAATAAAGAAAACAAGTGATCAAATGTTATATTTAATTGAAATTTAATCATCAATGTACTTTCCCTGATTATCTATGACTTCCTTCCATCTATTTACAAGCTTTTTAATCCCATCAATGTAAAACTCTCTTGGTTTCAAAGCGAAGACCTCTGAAATATCAATTTAAACTTCCTCCTGGCTTGCGAAAGTTATGTCCTCCAAATGATTCTGTAAACTACGAAACAAATGGTAGTCTGAAGGATCAAGGTTGGGAGAATAAGGTGGATGAGGAATTTTTTCCCAACCAAGATCTTTGATCTTCTGTGATGTGATATTTACAGTGTGGGGTCGCGCATTGTTCTGATGAAACATCACTCCTTTTCGATTCACTAAAGCGGGTCTTTTTTTCTTCAAAGTTTGGTTCAAACACTCTAATTGCTGACAATAGACTTGAGCATTGACTGTTGCATTAGGTGGTAACAATTCAAAGTGAATTACTCCTTTGCAATCCCACCAGGTCGAAAGAACCTTTTTACCATGAAGTTCCCTTCTTGGTTGTGGTTGAGCTTTTTCCCTTTTACCAAGCCACTGTTTACGACGCTTAACATTTCAATAGAAGATCCATTTTTCGTCACCAGTTACAAGTCTATCTAAAAAAGGTGAAATGAGTTCACAAGAATGGAGAGAAGAGCAGATGTCAACTCCGGATTTGAGGTTGCTTTCGGACAATTCATGAGGCACCCATTTTCCAAGTTTAGGAACCTTTCCAAGTTGTTGAAGATGATAATGAACAGTTGTATGGCTTGAACTAAGCTTTATTGCCAATTCTTCAACTGATAATGCAGGATTTTCTTCAAGTAATGCCTCAAGGAACTTATCATCAAACTCAACTGGACGTCCTGTTCGATCTTCATCTTCAAAGCTGAAATCTCCACTTCTGAATTTTGCAAACCATCTTCTACAAGTTCTTTCATTCAAGCATTCTTTCCCATAAACTGAGTGTATGTTTCGAGTCACTTCGGCTGCAGAGTTTCCTTTTTTGTACTCATATACACACACACACATATATATACATATACACACATACATATCTCACGGTGGTGCACCAGCATGACCGCAGCCACTTGGCTGAAACACATAAATAAAAAAAAAAAATAAATAAATAAAGCATTATGTGCCTTAAATGCTCTTTGAATACTTCCATGTTAGAAAGGGTTTTAATCAAAGAAATTTTAATTCTATTATTCTGTAAAATAATATTTAATTAGTTTAAATGTACACAAATGCATAAAAATAATTTTTAATTCCATTAGACATTCTAAAATACTATTAAATTTCATTCAATTTTAAAAAAGGTAAAATCGGACAGAACTTATGGGATGACCTGATAGTTTGTTTCTAGTGATCAAATGTTCATGTCACACATTAGCTCACTCTCTCCATCAAATGGATGTTGTCTGAACAGGTGCAAGGTGTACCACACATCAGTTGTTGAAGCGATTGCTGAGCAATGGGAGATGAAGTGCTTTGCTCAAGAACACAACCCACCGCTCGGTCTAGGAATTAAAATTATGATCTAGTGATTGTGAGTGCAACACCCTAGCCACAGGGCTATGCACCCTTACACACACATATATATTACACACACATGGAGTGGTCTTTGTACAATTTCAATGGACCAAAGTCATTCAGAAGACAGTTAACCAGAAACTGTAGCAGAAGACACTGGCCCAAGATGCAATACAATGAGGTTGATGCTGCAATCAATGGTGGCAAAGCAAGCTTTTTAACCCTACAGGCATGCTTATGACTTAGTCATTATATGTGTGCATGTGTTTTCTGGCTGTGATAAATATAAAATAACAGGAAACATAACATTATATAATTCTGAAACAAGTCAATAATATAATAAGAATTTTGCAGTTGCTTTAATCATTGTGCGTGTGTGTGTGTGTGTGTGTGTGCGTGCGTGCATGTGTGTGTAAATAAATTATATAAATAGATTGATATGCATGACAGCAAGATATTTTGATTGGATGACTAACTGCAATCATATTCTCTTAGGCTGTAGTTATTAATTTAGATATATTAATATTAGTTATATAACATAAAGTGGTTAGTTGCTTTTTCTTTAACTTTTTTGGAGGTTTTGTTGTTTCTTTGGCACCCAGTCATTATGTAAATTAATGTAAAATTTTTAATGATTTAGTAACAAAAGGTTTTGCTTATACACACACACATATATATACATATACACACATACATATATATATATGTACAAAACTTGTCTAATAGTAAATAAAGTGCTTCATATTTAGCAAATGTGATTATCAAAAGTTTGAGGAATTTTTAATATGAAGATAATTTTAAAGATATATCTTTGTCTTTCATATAGCTTTCCTATACAACAGAAAAACACAGTTGCACCCTTTTATCATCAAGAATTGTCTTTTAACGCTTGGCTGGAATCTTCTACTTTAACATGGAATCACTGATATGTGTTTTTGTAGTCTTTAGTTTTAGTAGTGTTAAAAAGCAAAGATTTTTCTTTCATTGCATCTCCTGTCATTTGTTGCCAAATGTTTGAAATAAATAAATTCTACTGGTTGTGCATATATGGGGGTGTATGTATGTTTTGTGGGTGTGTTGTGTATATGGTGTGTGTGAGTGTGATGTGTTGTGTTAATGGTGTGGATTACAAATTGGAATTGGATTTGCTATTGTCATCAGACATTCTTAACTTATGGGATCTGAGTCTTTGCTATTTGCATGTGGTGTGGGTTAATTTTCTGTCACATAACTCAGTAGGACACACATTTTAAAAGGTCTACTTCAACTATATCCCATCTCTGGTTGATATCTATGATAAATAGGACTTTTCTTCAGTCATATGAATTATAAGAAGATCAGATTAATTAGATTTATTAAAGCAGAGGGACAACACTTGAGAAAAGACTTATGATTTTACATTTTCTCTATTCAATAAACTTTTTTTTTATCTGATTCAACACTTGTGTGATAGCGAAATTTTTTTCTCTTCCATTTTCATTTATATATACTACACTAGTGGAGGTGGAGGCACATGACCTAGTGGTTCCAGCAGTGGACTAGCAGTCAAGGGGTCGCAGGTTCGAATCTGAGACCAGGCGAAGTGTGTGTTTATGAGTGAAACACCTAAGCTCCCTGCAGCTCTGGCAGAAGGTAATGGCAAACTTCTGCTGTCTCTTTCACCACAACATTCTCTCACTCTTTCCTCCTCCTGCATTTAGCAGTTCACCTGCGATGGACCGGCATCCCGTCTAGGTGGGGAATCTATACACCAATGAAACCAGGAAACTGGCCCTTATGAGCCAGGCATGGCTCAAGAAGGAACAAACAACAACAACTCTAGTAGTCTGGTTAGGGTATTCAGCTCACAATCTCAAGATCATGAGTTTGACTACCAGCAGTGTGTTGTGTCCCTGAGCAAGACACTTTACTTCACATTGCTCTAGTCCACCCAGCTGGCAAAAATGAGTAGTACCAGTATTTCAAAGGGCCAGCCTTGTTACAATCTGTGTCACGTTGAACCTCCCTGAAGATTATGTTAAGGGTACACGTGTCTGGAGTGCTCAGCCACTTGCACATTAATTTCAGGAGTAGGCTGTTCCATTGATTGAATAAACTGGAATCCTCATTGTTGTAACAGACGGAATGCCAGTTAAAAAGTTATGTAGTGAGTGTTTAAATAGAATTGTAGCAGCAGCAATTGATTTTAATCTATCACCTACCTCACTTACAGACCAGTGAACTAATATAAGGTTTACGTGCATTTTTTTACTTTTTGCATGTGAGATGTGGTTGTGTGGTAAGAAGCTTGCTTAACAACCACATGATTCCAGGTTCAGTCCCACTGTGTGACACCTAGGGCAAATGTTTTCTACTATAGCCTCAGGCAGACCAAAGCCTTGTGAGTAGGTTTCACAGATGGAAGCTGAAAGAAGCCTGTCATATATACCTATATATCTATCTATATGTGTGTGTCTCTGTATCTGTGTTTGTCCCGCAACTACTGCTTGACAACCGGTGTTGGTATGTTTACATCCCCATAACTCAACACTTTGGCAAAAGAAACCAATATAATAAGTATCCGGACTTAGAAAAAAATAAGTACTGGGGTCGATTCATTCGACTAAAAGAATCTTCAAGGCGGTGCCCCAGCCTGGCTACAGTCTAATGACTGAAACAAGTAAAACAAAAAAGATAAAAATGTAAAGGCATAGAGCCTAGTATTTAAAGTCTTGGATGCAACTTTCAGACTGAGCAACACATGGTATTCTTAAGCAAGGCACTTTATTTCATGTTGCTCTAGTCTATTCATCAGAAAATATGTACCAGTGATACATGGGAGGTTAACCCTGCAATTGACTGATGTCTCGTTTAGGAGAATATCTTGTAGAACATTTTAGTCTTATGTACCTGTAAGCTCAGAGTAACTTTTTTTTTCCTGTATATGCACAGTGTATGTAGATTGTGTGTATATATATGTGTGTGTGTGTATATGTTTATATATATATATACATACATGTGTGTGTGTGGCTTTGCATGACCGATGAGCTGAGGGGGGAAAAAAAACAGGGTGATAAATGAATCAGATGTAGTGTGTGCGCCAGAGAGAAGACTGCACAGGTATGGACATGTGACGTTTATGGGAAATGAGAGTTGGCTAAAGAAGCTCTACAAAGTTCAAATGGAAGGAGCTTGTCGAAGAGGAAGACATGAGGGAGGAGAGGTGAAAGGTGATCGCAGGATGCTGAACTTCAAAGAAGGAAATGACAAGCAGCTCTGGCAGGTGGTATGAGGCTTGTGTATGAGAAGTTGCATCCAACTGATATAAGCATGGGAAAATAAATGTAAAAATGATAATACCAAGTAGCAAAATATTGTTTCTGATGCAGGTAGGACACCAGAAATTTTGAAAGGAAGGGTGTAGTTGATACCACTGACCCCAGTACTTGATTGGCACTTTATTTTATTGATCCAGTGGGGATGAAAGGCTAAGTTGACCTTGGTAGGATTTGAACTTAAAATGTAACGACTCAGGGCAAATTTTGCATTTTTTCCAATGCTCTACTGGTTCTCCTAGCTTGTCATCTTCAAGACGAGCAGAAAAATATAACAGTGAACAAAGTTGTTGCTTAGCTCCAGTTCAACCTCAATCAAAGGCATTCTAAACACGACCATCCGGTCTTTTTGTACACCTGGGACTAAATTGTCCTTCATTTTCTAAGATACTAAAATGTAATTTGAGGGAATTTGGTAATTATTTCTAGCAAGCCAAGTAATCGTGCAGAACAGGTATAGGCATCCTTTTTTGAGAAATGGGCTGCATGAGACATGGTTCATCATCAGGCAGATGGCATAACTAAAAAACAAATTCAAGGTAACTTTTTGTTAACTGGGCCACAAAAAAAGTCCTGAGGATTTCTGTTTGCCTATGACTAGTGTAGAGTTTCCCTCACTGGATTGGGATAAGTAATAAATTAGCGTTTTATGGTAAATAAACCAAATAATTAAGATATTAAAATTTATCAATTAGGATTGATAAAATAATATATTACAATTAATATACAGATTGATTAATATATTACAATTTATCAATCAGGACTGATAAATAAATATATTACAATTAATATACAGACTAATTAATATATCAAAATTTATCATTCAGGACTGATAAATTAATATATTACACTTAATATACAGACTAACGAATTTATTAAAATTTTATCAATCAAGATTGATAAATTAATATATTACAATCTGGCAATCAGGACTGATAAATTCATATATTACACTTAATATACAGACTAATTAATTTATTACAATTTATCAATTAGGACTGATAAATAAATATATTACACTTAATATACAGACTAATTAATTTATTACAGTTTATCAATCAGGATTGATAAATTATTATCTTACAGTAAAAGGTAGATATCACAATTAGACATTTGGTAAATTAGGTTTGATATAATCAAATTTGGGAATGGATGGTGAATGGAATCATGCAAAAGAGGGATGGACATTTTAAAAGAGAATTATCCATCAGACAGCTGTTTTGCTTATGTGATGATGATAATGGATGACAATGATGATGATGGATGACTATAATGATGATAAAATATACAGAAGGGAGAGTTAAAAGAGGACATTAATAAATAATATGACTGGTCAGCTTGAAGGTACCAGGTCATCCAAGTGTGACTGCAAGTGATAGTCTTTGTGTGTGTGTGTGTGTTTACTACTGTAAGAAAGTTACAGAGATTGTATGTGTGTGTGAGAGAATGAGCATACAAATGCATCATGTAAATATGTGTACAGCAACAAAGTCAATATCACAAAATATAGTGGGGACAGTGTTGTATCCAAATATAATGGGACAGTGATGTATCAAATATAAACAATTGGGATGTATCAAATATAAGGGGAGAAGGGCATATCCAAATATAGATGGAGACCGTGATGTATCCAAATTTAGGAGGATAGTGTTGTACCCACATATATAGGGACAGTGGTATATCCAGATTCTTTGGTAAGCTGACGTCTTCAAAATATTGAATTTGGTGTTGATCTGTAGAAGGAAAAACAAAATCAAAAATAAAAATGTATTTGAAATCATTACCACCACTACTACTACTACTACTACTACTACTACTACTACTACTACTACTACTACTACTATCATTGTCATCATCATTATTATTATCATTAAGGTGAAGGTAATGAGCTGGCAGAATTGTTAGCATACTGAGCAAAATGCTTAGCAGTATTTCGTCTATCCTTATGTTCTGAGTACAAATTAAATACCAATGAAACACTGGGGTCGATGTAATCGACTAGTTGCCTCCCCCACAATTTCAAGCCTTGTGCCTATAGTAGAAAGGATTATTATCATTAAGGTGGCAAGCTGGCAGATTCATTAGCACATCAAACAAAATGCTAAGCAGCATTTCTTCTGGCTCTTCTGGTTCTAAGTTCAAATTCTGCTGAAGTTGACTTTGTCTTTCACCCTTTTGAAGTCAATGAGATAAGTACCAGTTGAGCACTGTGGTCAATCTAATTTCTCCCAAGATTTCAGGCCTTGAGCAAAAAGGATTCTTATAATTCTTTTCATGCGGAAATTGCAGAATTGGCAGAGTGTCAGAGAAAATACCTTGCAGTATTTGTCCTGACTCCGTATGTTTTGAGTTCAAATCCAGCCAATGTCAATTTTGTATTTCATCCCTCCAGACTTAATAAAGTAAAGTGCCTGTTATACACTGGAGTTGATCTATTTGACTAATTCCACCTTTCCCAACTTTCAGGCCTTGTGCCTATCGTAGACAGAATTATTATTATTGCCAAAGAGAAGGCAGCAAGTTGGCAAAATCATTAGCATGCCAGACAGAATGCTTAGTAGCATTTCTTTATGTTCTGAGTTTAAATTCCACCAAATCCATATGGGTTCAATAATATAAGTGCCGGTTAATTACTGGTGGTTTTGTACTAATATTTGAAACCATTAAAATTGCCAATGTAACAAGCTGGCAGAATCATTAGTGTGCAAGATAAAATGCTTAGTTACATTTCTCCTGGTT
>NC_142936.1:42847329-42854829 GCF_046866305.1 Octopus bimaculoides
CTGGCAGTAATCCAGTGTGTGGATTGGTTGACCCTAGACTGCACATTGGCTGAAGAGGCTGTTCTGCCCAGACTGTGCCATGTAGTTTTTGCATGCAAAGTGAAGATTATATGTCGAATGAAGATCAACATGCCCAACTTCATATCTGTCATGTTGTTCTCCAAGACTTAACCTCTGACCCTGGCTCAGGAATTTTGCATCATTGACGTTAACTCCTCTATATACACACTACTGGATGGTTGTTGATTCTTACCCTCTCTCAATTATTACTACTGACAACAATCCAACAGTACCACTACCAACAACAACAATCTGCAATCACCATCCTTACCACCACCTTCATCATCAGACCATTTGCTTAAACAATAAACTTACCAACTGTGGAGAATGGAGGCGATGACGACGTCGAGATCTTGCTGATTCATTCTTGTTCAAGTTATCATCAGGAAATATGTGAGTGAGAGGAGCCATATGATCAGTGTCTGAAGAAGAGAAATAATATATATACACACACACATACACACATATATATATATATCTCATATTATACAGACAAGAAAGTAATAGTTCAAACACGATATAGCAGCGAAAATAGCAGAAGGATTGGGTGTTATTACCCTTATAAAACAGAAAAGAGTTGTCAACAGACAGCCATGGGAAACGGCGATAATGAGTTTAAAATATTACCTTCTTGTTTGTATAATACATTTGACACTTCTAGAAACAAAAATAAAAAAAGTTTGTTTACACACACACATATATATATGTGTAGTAACGCCTGCGCATGCGTAGTCTTACGCATGCGTAAAATTAAACAAGCAAGCGTTTCCCGCTCAATTCATTCTCTTTCACGCTGGCCAGCGATTGAACAAGGACGTGTGTTTAAAGCTGTCTCTACATCTTTCGGTCTTATACTCGACAGCTCGTTATTCTCACCTCTAAAGATGTATAACTAAAAGATATGTATGTTTTACCAAGTAAATAAATGTTGTTTAAGTTGTTTAGTCTGGAGTTCAGCGTTCCGTCAATTTCTTCAATTTTATAGTAGAAAGTCAGGTATACAATCTAAAGATGTATAACCCACTTTCTACTAAATATGTGTGTGTCTTGCTTTTGTTCACCATCTGTCTGACTGACTACCTGTCTGCCTGTACCTTCCTGAATATCTATCTGTTAGTATGTGTGTATGAATACTCATTTACCAGTGTTTCTGTCTATCTGTCTCTCTCTCTATCTACCTACCTATTTATCTATCCATTTATCTACCACTGTCTATCTGTCTGTGTGTTGATCCCCCAATATGTCTATGTTTATCTATATCTCTTTTCTGTCAGTCAATTTAATTCTAAAGGCAGTACAATAACAGCATAGACAAGCAGCCATGGTAGCAATAATGACAGTAAACTTTACAGAAGACTTACCATAGAAAGCAGACTTGGAGTCCAGCATGGGGAATGGACTGACCGTCTTCTGTCTCAGTAGTGGAGGATGACCATTCTCATAATTGTATTTGTAGCCTCCTTCAAATATAATAAAATAAAAACAAGAACATGTAATACCTTCACACTATTTATCTGCTTGGAGTTCACCTTTTACCATTATCTTTCACTTATTTCAGTCATTAGTCTGAGGCCATGCTGGGGCACCATCTTGAAGAAGTTTTATTTAAATGAGTTTATCCCAGAACTTGTTTTCCTTTTTATTTTTTTTATTTTTTTTCGAAGTCTGATACTTACTCAATCAATCTCTTTTGCTGAACTGCTAATTCATGAGGATGTAAACAACTCCTCAAACTATAATGGGACATTAGATAATGTTGTCTGAGAGTACAGTATTTCTAGAATATAAAAAAAAATATGGTAGGTGCAGGCAAGGCTGAGTGGTAAGAAGCTTGCTTTCCAACCACATGGTTCCGGGTTCAGTCCCACTGCATGGCACTTTGGGCAAGTGTCTTCTGCTATAGCCTTGGACTGACCAAAGCCTTGTGAGTGGGTTTGGTAGATGGAAATTGAAAGAAGCCTGCCATGTATATATGTGTGTGTATATCTTTGTGTCTGTGTTTGTCTCCCACCATCACTTGACAGCTAGTGCTGGTTTGTTTACAGCCCTGTAACTTAGTGGTTCAGCAAAAAGAGACCAATATAAGTGCCAGGCTTAAAGAAGAAAAATAAGTACATGGGGTCAATTCATTCAACTAAAAATTCTTCAAGACAATACCCAAGCATGGCCACAATCTAATGACACAGAAACAGATAAAAAAAAGAACACCACGATTGGTACATCCTTTGATTACAGATAGGCCTACTCTACCAAAGCTGACCTGGGGTTAAACACCAAGAACAACTGCATGGCCAATGATCTAATAACAAGAAGAGAACTAACCATTTGCTCTGATCTTTCGCAAAGTTTCCTCCTGTTGTTTAATCATTTCTCTCTGTTGTAATTCCAGACTGGAAACATCACTGGGAGGATCTGGAAACCTACTGCGGAACACACTGCGGGATGCTGAACCACCTGGAAGTAGAGATGAAGAACATGGGTAGTGGTAGCAGTGTTCATGATGGTAATAGTGGTGTTAGTGGTGGTGTTGACATTAACAATGATTGAGGTGATAGTAGTAGTTGTAGTGGCAGTGGTGTTGATGGTTGCGTTAATGGTACTGGGGTTGCATTGATAGTGGCAGTGGTGGTGGTGGTGGTGGTGGTGGTGGTGTTGATGGTGACATTGTTGGCGTTAATGATTGTGATGACACTAATGCTAATGATGGTTGTTAACAGTGGAAGAAAAACTGGTAGTGATGTTGGTGTTGATGGTGGTACTGGTGGTGATGGTGAGAGTGGTAGCCAGTGTTAGTGCTAATGGTGGTAGCATAGTGTTGATGGTTGTATGTTGGTATTGACCATAGTACAGGCGGTGGTGATGACAATGGCAGTAGTAGTGATGATGCTCAATAGTTGTACAAGGTGGTATCAAAAGGTTCCTGGACTAGTTATGTTTAATAAAAAATAACTTATTTACCTATGCTTTAAAATCATTTCCTTCAGAATAGTCACCTTATGCAGCAATACACTGGTCCCAGGGGTTCCTACCGCTTTTGGAATCCGGCCTGGAAGTTATTTTCTGTAAGTGAGTTGAGGACCTTCTGCGATTTGCTCTGGATCTTGACAATGGTAACCTTTGAGCTGCATTTTCATTTTGGGGAAGAGATGGAAGTCCATAGGTGCTAAATTTGGTGAACAGGGCAGGTGGGGAAGTGATACCTTGTTGTTTTCACTGCATGTCCTCCCTTAAACTTGCACAGAACTCTCAATTGATAGTCGGGTTCTGGGGAATGAATCCTTGATGTACAACGCCGCATTTCTAGGGACGACATTTATGGCAGGTCTTCCAGGGATGTTCTATTTTTGAAGCAGCTGTGCCACTGTTTATGATGTGCCATTGTGTATGACCCATTGCCTCATCACCGTTACCTTGCTGAAGCATGCTCAATGTCTCTGTAGCAAACTTCCTAAGTTCTTTGTTCCTGTCCATGACAAAATCACAGACTACAGCAAACACGTGACCACAAATACACAAATTTCACAACTTGCCAAGTAAACACAGCGATGTCACTCAGTACTCTGCCCCACGGAGGCCACTGCTAGCTCTCATTGTGCATATAAACCTGTGTGCTGCCCTCTGTTGGTGTGTTACAGAACTAGTCTGGGAACGTTTTGATACCACCTCATAGTGGAGTTGATGGTGGTAGTGTTACTGATATCAGTGGTTGTGATGGTAGTGGTGACAGTATGCTGTAAATGGTGGTAGTGGTGGATACAGTGGAAGTGGTAGTGATGACAATGATGGTGGTGTTTGTGGTGGTGTTGATGGTTGTGTGAGTGGTGTTGATGGCTGTGAAGGTATTAGTCGTGATGGTAGTGGATATGAATAGATGTGGTTGTGGTGGTGGTATTGATTGGAGATGCAAAGCACTAGATAAGTCAAGACAGAGCAGAACTTATGAATGAAGGGATTCCAGTCACAACCATATAGTCTTATTTTCAGGTATCATGTATGTTTATCTTCTACTTGTTTCAGACATTAGAATGTGGCCATGCTGGGGCACCACCTTGAAGAATTTTTAATTAAATGTATTGACCCCAGTACTTATTTTTTTAAAGCCTGGTACTTATTCTATCAATCCCATTTTGCTGAACCTCTAACTTACAGGGGTATAAACATACCAGCACTAGTAATCAGGCAGTGGTAGTGGTGGTGGGGAGACAAACACAGACACAAACACACATATATAAACATAATTAAAGGATCAGCAAAAGTTGCTTCACCACATAACGAAATTTAGAAATAGCAGTTAAAATACTAATTCTTCAACTACAATATATCTCCACAGATAGCAATACTCGTAACTCACATAGGCAAAAAGAAGAAAAAATAATGAAACCAACCAGCTTTAGTTAATCATGTACACATTTCAGGATTAGAATGGTATAAAATTCATTTCCTACTTCAGCATGATATTCTAGATTATAAATTTGAAAATGCTAATAAAACCCATGCACACTCGATCAGACAACATCGAACATAACATAAGAGAAAAAAAGCACTTCTGAATTGATATAGACGAGTAAGTCCGTATCTATCCTCAAGTTCACCATGTGCGTCACAAGCAGTACCGCAGAAAATCTGCAGGTTACTATCAGAGAGTGAATAAACATTATAAATATAGGGTAAAGAATCATTAATTTATTAATAAATTAATGATTCTTTACCCTATATCTATAATTATATATATATATATATATATATATATATATATATATATATATATATATATATACATCGTCATGGCACTCTGTTGGTTACAACGACAAGTGTTCCAGTTGATCTGATCAACGGAACAGCCTCCTCATGAAATTAACGTACAAGTGGCTGAGCACTTCACAGACACGTGTACTCTTAATGTAGTTCTTAGGGAGATTCAGTGTGACAAGGCTGGCCCTTTGAAATACAGATACAACAGAAACAGGAAGAAAGAGTGAGAGAAAGTTGTGGTGAAAGAGTAGAGCAGGGTTCACCACCACCCCCTGCTGGAGCCTTGTGGAGCTTTAGGTGTTTCTGCTCAATAAACACTTGTAATGCCCGGTCCGGGAATCAAAACCACAATCCTACGACTGCGAGTCCACTGCCCTAAGCACTGGGCTATTGCACCTCCACATACATATATACACATATACATACAATAATAGGATAAACTCTTATATAAGAATTTATCAAGTAGTTATCGTGAGGGAAGAATCTATCGTTTTTCCCTAAATCATATTTATCTATTTATATATATATAGTTATGCCCTTATATATATATATATATATGAGGGGCTTCTTTCAGTTTCTGTCTACCAGATACACTCACAAGGCTTTAGTCAGCCCAAGGATATAGTAGAAGACACTTGCCCAAGTTGCCATGTAGTGGAACTGAAACTTGAACCATGTGGTTGAGAAGCAAGCTTCTTACCACACAGCCATATCTCCACCTATCATGTATGGACTTATCCAATAGTCTTAAATAACATTTTTTTAATATGGTAGAGTATGGATTAAGAGTGATTTACCTGCTATTTCTAGTAGAGCAACCCAAGAACATAGAGACTCTTTTCGATCATGGGTGGTTAGCTAGATAGTAGTGGCGGTAGTGGTGTATGTATTGGTAGTGGTACTGATGATGATGATAGTAATGTTGATAGTCTTTTTTTGTGGCTGTGTAGTAAGAAGCTTGCTTCCCAACCACATGGTTCTAGGTTTGGTCTCACTGCATGACACCTTGGGCAAGTATTTTTTACTATAGCCACGGGCCAACCAAAGCTTTGTGAGTGGATTTGGTAGACGGAAACTTAAAGAAGCTTGTGTGTGTGTGTATATATATATTTGTGTGTGTGTGCATATATATATTTGTGTGTGTGTGTGTGTGTGTGTGTGTGTTTATCCCCGTCTACGATAAAAAAAATCTTGAAGAAAATATTTCTTCTCTAAATGAAAATTAACAATAAAACTTTTACTTTCATATTTCATAACGATTATCTGACTGAACCCCATCGATTTTTATATCAAAATAAAGCTAAAACAGTCCTCTTTATGACTGTATCATTTTCAATACAAATCAAATTACAGTGCTCCGGCTCATTGAACTAGATACAAGGGCTACTGTTCAGCAGTCAAAAATAAATAAATAAATAAAGATGGGACAAACTATGTGAATGGATGGAAATACCAGGGTGATTGAGGGACCCTGATATGATATGAAAGTGTCAGATTTTGATCAAAACTATGTGAGAATTAAGTTCACATCCAGAACTTTCAAATGCGACATAATTTTCTGTGAAAATGATCAAGCAAAATGTGTTTCCATATGGTCAAACTCTGCTTGTCTCCCTTCTATGGCACTCTATAGTGATACCTAATTAAAGGAAACCTGAAAAGACAAATAAAGGAACACCCTCACACCAGTGGGGATCTGATTGCAGACCCTATGAACAACTGTCCAGTTTCTATAATCTAACCAGAAAGTAGTGAACATATGTAAACATGTTGAGGTCAAACTATGGCAGAACAATACATAAATTACGGTGATGGGGATACTGTGACTTCTCAATATATCCAGTATGTCAGGTATCTCCCCAATACCCGGACTACCTCAGGTTGCACTATCCAACCACATTTATCCAGTTATTTCATGTTAGATTCTGCTCTGTTGTCATTGGTATCCACTATACTTCCTTAGTTTGTTACAAACATTTAATGATATGGATGTTTGTCAGGTAAGACACAATTTAAAGGAAAATATATAGTGCTTTCTTTAATGATAAATGAATTGTGTTCCTGAAAAAAAGTAAGAACTTCAAGATTTCTCTCATTGTTTGCTTTCTTGAAATGATGACATGATTAATTTGCCAATAATCTTATTGATTCCACCTACTGGAGTATTTGCTTATTGCTTAAAGACGGTAAGGTGTAACTTTTCAATGTTGCACCTACCCATTGTTCTAAAACTTCAGGTTCACAATTTATAAACAGTGGACTGTCACCAAATATAATTCATATTTTAGGCATCCCCAAAGATGGCAGATTGGAGCCTAGTGCAGCCATCCGGTTCACCAGTCCTCGGTCAAATCGTCCAACCCATGCTAGCATGGAAAGCGGACGTTAAATGATGATGATGATGATGATGTTATAAGCAGTCTCATGTAGCTGATAAAATTCTGAATTCCAGCCAATTTCATGTAATATGTTTGGCCAATGTGATGGTGCATCTACAGTAGCCAATATATGACTTTTCTGGATAACAGGCATTTGAAATCTACAGGTAGATCAAATCATGTCCACATTGCTGTAATTGCATGGCTCAGACAGAATTAGATGAGGCAAATTTTCTATGGCCAGATGCTCTTCCTGTTGCCAACCTTCACCTGTTTGTAAATGACCCCCAACAATTATACAAACAATGTC
>NC_142936.1:42859829-42969829 GCF_046866305.1 Octopus bimaculoides
CAAACAAAACAAACGACTGACTGTTTAGCTAACAAATTAAACAACTGATTAGTTAGTTGGATAGATACTAAACCAACTGACTAATAATAAAGGAGTGGAATTGAACTGGTGTGTGTGTGTTATTAATATTGGCATAACGACTGTCCCTTGACACAACAAAATTTGTTTCAACAGACGAATTCACATAAATTATCTTGCAAGCTAGATACAAATACAAAATTTATATATGACAGGAAGGACAACAAAAGAAAGAAAGAGACCTCGATATTATGCAAATAGAGGAATTTATCTGTAAAAATATGTGACAATTATTCAGTAGCCATGATAAAACTCGGAGTTTTATCATGGCTACTGAATAATTGTCACATATTTTTACAGATATATATATATATATATCATCATCATCATCATCATTTAATGTCAGTGTTCCATGTTGGCATGGGCTGAATAGTTTGACAGGATCCGATGTGGCTAAGGACTGTACTGTGCTTGAGTTATCTGTTTTGGCATGGTTTCTATAATTGGATTAAATGTCCCCTTCCTAATGCCAACTATCAGACAGAGTCATGGCTGAGTGCTTAAAAACTGCAACAGTGAGGCTTCCAGTGTCCACGCTCACTGTGTCTATGTGACATTTTGGGCAAGTGCCTATACCATAGCCCTGGGCTGACTCAACCCTTGTAAGTGAATTTGGGTAGGGTGGACAAAAACTGCACAGAAGCTTCGTGGATAGATTATACCTGTAATTCAAAGAATTACATGGCAGAATTGTTAGCACATCGGGTGAAATGCTTAGCAGTATTTCGTCTGCTGCTACGTTCTGAGTTCAAATCCTGCCAAGGTTGACTTTGCCTTTCATCCTTTCATGGTAGATAAATTAAGTACCAGTTGAGTACTGAGGTCAATGTAATCGACTTGCCCCTTCCCCTCAAATTTTCAAGCCTTCTGCCTATAGTAGAAAAGAAAAGATATGTCTGTGGAATACTCAAACACTTGCATGCTAATTTAATGGGCAGGTGGTACAAGCAATGAAACAACTGGGTACACATATGCTGAAATTGACAGTCTATCACAAACACACATCTACACATACATGCATGCACATACATGCAAGCACACACTTATGTCTGTATAGTACATCCATACCATGTATGAATAGTATAACATGTATAGCATAGTATGTATAGTATATTAAAGTATGTATAGTATAGTGTGTATAGTATAGTCATCATCATGATCATCCTTTAACATCTGTTTTCCATGCTGGCATAGTATGTAGAGCATATATATGTATAATATATGTATATATAGTATATCCATATCATGTAACAGGAGCAAATACTTACTATTTTGCTAGAAAACAAAAAATTTCAAATTACTTGAAATTTTGACTTCAGATGACATGGTAACTATTGTGTTCGAACTAAATCCTTACTAGTATCTTTTGGGGCACTCTTATTTTATATACAGGGGTTGGACAAAATGAGGGAAACACCTAGCATCAGAATTTTGAAATATCTATAAAACTGTCAAAAGCTTATTTATTTTTTATGTTTTGATTTATTGTTAGTGTTGCTTAATATGTTTTTCTAAAATTGCTGTTTCTTTTCAGATATCATCAAGAAAAGGTAATTAAAATTCTTTAAAATGACAGATCTATCAGACTTTCGAAGAGGTCAAATTGTTGGTGCTCATATGGCAGGCGCTACCATAACAAAAACAGCTGAATTGTTAGGTGTATCAAGAAGTACTGTCTTGACAGTAAAGACAGCCTTTGAGAAAGAGGGAAAAACCTCCTTGTCGAAACAAAACTTCAGAAGGAAACCAAACCTTTCGAATAGGGACCATCAGACTCTTATGCAAATTGTTAGAAAGGATCACAAAAGTACAGCTCCCAAAATTACTGCAGAGTTTAATGACCAGCCCAAGAACTCAGTTTCCACAAAAACTGTTCGCCAGGAGCGGCACAAAGCCAGATTTCATGGGAGGGCTGCAATCAGAAAACCACTATTTGCAAAAACAAACGTTGCAAAGCGTTTAGAGTGGAGTAAAAATTTATAGAATTGGTCTCTAGAGCAGTGGAAGAGTGTTATTTTCTCAGACAAGTCATCCTTTACCTTATTTCCGACCAATGGCCGAGTATACATGTGGAGACAGCCAAAAGAAGCATTTGACCCAGACTGCCTTCTTCCAACTGTTAAACATGGAGGATCTGTGATGATCTGGGTGGCTATATCTTGGAAATCCACTGACCCAATGGTTTCTCTTCATGGCAGAATTAATAGTCAAGACTATTTAAGCATTTTATCTGATCAAATTCATCCTATAGCTGCGGAATTGTTTTTGGAGGGAAATGCAATCTTTCAGGAAGATAATGCACCAATTCACACAGCTAAAGTTGTTACTAAATAGCACGAGGAACATTCTAGTGAAGTTGAACATCTTATCTGGCCATCACAGTCCTCAGATCTCAATGTTACTGAACATTTATGGTGCATTTTAGAAAAACAAATAAGGAGTCGATATCCTCCACCATCATCACTACAAGAACTGGTGACTGTTTTAGCTGAAGAATGGACAAAAATTTCTTTGGAAACAATTCAAACTTTGTATGAGTCCATACGTCATAGAATTCAAGCTGTAATTAGTATGCAATTAGTATCCATATTAAAATAAATTTGTTTGAAACTTTAAGGGGTTTCCATTATTTTGTTCAACCTCTCTCTATCTCTCTCTCTCTATATATATATGTACATATATGTGTGTATACATGTATATATATTCTTTGTATTATTACATTATTGAACGCACACGTCCTATTTTACAAGTAAGTCTACTATTATTCTGACGTGACTATCTTTCTATCTATCTATCTATCTATCTGTCTATCTATCTATCTATCTATCTTTCTATCTATTTATCTATCTGTCTTCCTCCATCTTTCTATCTATACCTCTGTCCTGGCCTCTACTTCACTGCTATACCCTTCTGTCCCTTCCTCCTTGTTCCACTTCCTCCCTCCACCATCCTCTCTATCTATTTATCTATCTGTCTTCCTCTATCTTCCTATCTACCCTTCTGTCCTGGCCTCTACTTCACTGCTTCTGTCCCTTCCTCCTTGTTCCATTTCCTCCCTCCACCATCCTCTCTGCTCTCCTGTGACCTGTGGTCAGCTTTCTTTTCACTCCAGCCGCTGTGAAGGCAAGACGAACTACTAGCGTTCTACCTCAGATTTGCGTTTGGCCGTACGGCTTTTGAATGTTGTTTTCACTGTCCATTTTTTCCTGTCTTGGTTTGTGTTTGCCACCTTGGAATCCTCTGTGTAGTTGGTTGATCCACTACTCAGGAAGAGACTATTCTAGAGTATGTCCTGTCTGGTCTTCGAAACGTCTAGATAGAATAGAGACAGCTGATGAAGGGATATTCCAAGGGGCTTTCCGTTTTCCTATGTGTTCGTTCCGTTGTCTGTAGTTTATTGTTCTAACGTCCTGTACCCTGATATGCATGTATATACACATGTAGATGTAAGTATGTACATATATGTGTGTATACATGTATATATATTCTTTGTATTATATATATATATATATATATATATATATATATATATATATATATGGCTATGTGGTTTAAGAAGTTTTGTTTCCAAACCACCTGCATGCTACTTTGGCCAAGTTTCTTCCAGTTTAGCCCTGGGGGCTGACTACAGTCTCTGAGTAAATGTGGTAAACAGAAACCAAAACAAGCTTGTTGTATATATGTGTGTGCATGTGTGTGTGTGTGCACGTGCACATGCATGCGTGTATGATTGTTATTTTGTATCTTTACATATCACCACACGAGCAAAAAAATGGTGATATGATGTTTACATGATATCACCATTTAGGTAATACATTCTGTTACTGTGTGCTTTCACAGACAATGGAGTAAAAAGTCCCTTCCTTGGTTAAAAACAGATAAGGGTTGTTGATAGAAAATACTGTTAAATAATGCCTGGAACAAGTTTCCATCCAACCCATGCCATCACAGAAATAATAAAAACAAAAATAACCAGACAACAAATTAAAGAACAAAGTCTATAAAGTACCAAAAGAAAATTGTAAGAAACAGACAAGAAAGAGGGAGCAGGTAACCTTTAAATGGTAAAATGTATTTTATTTATTTAAATATAAAGTTAAATGACAGCAGTTCAGACAATGGTATCCTGGTGATCTGAAATTAAACAGAATGTAACTGACAGACCAATATACCAGGAAATATATTTAAGAAGATAAAATGTAAAAATATATCCTATATATGTTTGAATATAACTTCAACTGTAATTCAACACAGATATTTAACTCTTTTGTTACCAAATTTCTGTTGAAATTTAATTTGTTTTGAAAATAATAAAGAGTTTATCGAAATGATTTTGCCATTATGAAAATGGTGTTCAGAACATATATTAACATAAAATTTTTTCCGGAAGGTTTTTAGATCTGTGTAAAATGGATATTTTTTTAACATAGAACTAGGGGTGGTTTCAGGCATGTTGGTATCAAAAGAGTTCAAACTGAGAATACTGTGGAAGACGGAGACCCAGGAAGATGTGGGACAAGGTAGTGAAACATGATCTTCAGATGTTGAGTCTCATAGAGGCGATGACAAGTGACCGAGACTTCTGGTGATTTGCAGTGCTTCAGAAGACACATGAAGCTAAGTGAATCGTAGTCGTAGCCAGTGAAAGGCACCCAGGCCAGTGAAGTGTGAGAGGCACCTATGCCAGTGATGCATGAGAGGCACCTGTGCTGGTGACACATGGAGTGCATCTGTGCTGGTGATACATAAATGGCACCTGTGCAGGTGACATGTAAATAACACCCAGTATACTCTCTAGAGTGGTTGGCATTAGGAAAGGCATCTAGTCACAGAAACCAAGCCAAAACTGACTGGAGCCTGGTGCAGCTCTCTGGCTTTCCAGCTCCAGTCAAACTGTTTTATCCATGCCAGCATGGAAAACACATGTTAAATGATAATTATGATGATGATTTCAAAGCTAAAACTATTTTTAGATGCTAACCATTTTAATAAATAAGTGCAGGCATGGTAGTACAGCTGCATGGTTAAGCTGTTCTCTTTCCAATCATGTGGTTTTGAGTTCAATCCCATTGTGTGGCATCTTAAACAGGAGTCTTCTACTATAGCCCTGAGCCAACCAATGTCATGTGAATGGATTTAGTAGATGGAGATTAAAAGAAACCCATCATGTATTTGTGTTTGTATCTCCTTGTTTCGACATTGTGTTGTGATAGTTGTAAATGAGTGTCACTGCCTTACAAGCGGTGTTATTCATTTCCAATATTATGAAAACGTCTTATATTTTGGGAGAGTCATTTTCTTTATTTTTGCCAAATAAACATATGCACTATATATTCATTCTTCACTCATTTATTATTGTTCTTATTTTATCTTATGCCTATTACCTGGAAATCTTTTGTGACTCTTTTCTATCCCACATGTATCCTCCTGTTCTGTTTAGTCCATTCTATAAACAGAACAGGAGGATACAGATGGGATGGAAGAGTTGCTAGAGAGGTCACAGATGGGTGATGAAAGATTTCCAGACAATGGACATAAGATAAAATAAGAAAAATAACAAATGAGTGAAGAACGAATATATAGTGCATGTGTTTATTTATGAAGAAAAGGAAAATGACTAGCCTGGAATATAACAATATTTGTTTCAACACACGATTTCACATCAGGAATCTTGCAAAACAACTTCATAAACAAAAACATGTCTGATTATCAGAAAATATTACCTTGGTTGGGAGTGGGTGGGTGTAAATGGCTATAGAAAATCTGCTTCAATGAATTCTGTCTCTGACCCATGCAAAAACATGGAAAAGTGGACGTTAAAATAATGATGATGGATACATCATTTAGTGACTTGTTAAATTTTCAATAGAATCTTTCTATGGAATAACAAGCAAGGCAGGTGAATTTTAGGGATAACTGGATGTTCTACCAATTTTTTTCTTTTTTATTTGTGGGGCTAAAGGAAAGAACAGTGTCCATGGCATTCACAAAATTTCCAAGACTAATAAGTGGAACTGATGCTGTTAATACTGCTCTTGAAGTTGACATCAACAAAAAAGACATTGGCAGGGCAGGAATTCTAGAAGACCAATGTTCTGAGAAGGAAAGACTGAGCATAGTGATCAGTGTAGAGCCTCAGCAGAGTTAGACACAACAACGGTGATGACAGGAGGAGAGGCAAGTGGGACAGAAATACCTGAGTAGAAGTGATGTAAGCCCAGCCAGCTTCAAGGAGCAGAAACCATTATAGAAGTTGTAGAAAAAGCATAAAGAGGAGACAGCACACCAGTCAGACCGGCTGGAGAGAGCGATCTTTCACCACTCAGTTAGATGGCTCCTTTCTAACTACACTTTTAAGATGTATGGTGCACAGCACACAGCAATTGTCTTACATTTTATGTTGTTTCAGATACATTTTGTCTTTTATGGCTGGTTGTCATTTTTGTTGCCAACTCACACTTGTTTCCAAGTGAGCTAATAACCTCAAAGTCTACTGAGCAACTTAAACCTTTAGCATTTAAACCAGCCAAATCTGGTCCAAATATTCTACTTGTTTTATGGTGAAAGTGACTCAATTACAATGTAATTTTAAAAATAAATAATCACGTCATCAAAATTTTAAAGCTATGAGATAATGCAAGATTAATTCAAAACAATGTGAATAAATAAGCATTACATTTGACAGAGTAATTTGAATGCTGAAGGATTAAAGTTGTTCAGTGTTTTATGCAGAGAAATGGAAACAAACAAAATTATGTAGGAAACCTTCAGTTCACAAAAATTCTGAAACATGTCAGGACAAGTCAGGCAGGCTAGATATCCTTTCATGGTAAACTGTAAGCCAATGAGACTGGCAGGAAGCCATTGTTTACAAACCAGCAAACATAAGGGTAACACACACCCATACACAAGCATGCATACACACACACAAACACAAGCACGCATGCACACACATGCGATGGGCTCCTTTCAGTTTCAGTCTATCAAAACCTCTCACAAGGCTTTGGTTAACCTGGGGCTACAGTAGAAGATGCTTGCTCAAAGGACTGAACCAGGAGCCATGTGGCTGGGAAGTGAAACTCTCAACCACACAGCCAGGTAAAGAAAAGAATTGTTTTGTAGGGCAGAGCAGTGAAACAAGTCAGAAATTTTTTAAAAAAATGAAAAATAAAACAATAAATTGAATGAAGATGAACACAAAAAATTTTGGTTAATTTTACCAGAACAACATCATTCTAATAATTGCTGGACAGAACTGCAACAATTCCATTTTAACATTGACCATACGAAAACTACACTATTGTTTTGAGTTTTGGCAGCTTAGAAGATATCTAGGTTTCTTTTCTTTTCTTTTTCTTATTTTACTTGCTTCAGTCATTTGACAGCAGCTATGCTGGAACACCACCTTAAAGGATTTTAGTCGAACAATTTGATCCCAGGAATTATTTTTTAAAAACCTAGCACTCATTCTATTGGTTTCTTTTGCTGAACTGCTAGGTTACAGGGTGTAAACACACCAACACTCGCTGTGAAATGGTGATGGGAGGGACAAACACATAGATATATATGTATGTATCAAATGGATGTCTCATAAAACTATTCCGCACATTCAATAGCAGTCATATCAACAATCCAACACACCTCCATCATCAGCTGCCCCACAGATATCACTATGGTTTTGACAACTGGGCAGTACCATTCAATCTGGTGGTGTCAACAGCACTAAAATAAGAGTCATATATATTATATATATATATATATATATATATATATATATATATATATATATATGACAGACTTCTTTCAGTTTCCATCTACCAAATCCACTCACAAGACTTTGGTCAGCTTGAAGCTATAGTGGAAGACACTTGCTCAAGGTGCCACGCAGTGGAATTGGACCTGGAACCATGTGGTTAGAATGCAAGCTTTTTACCACACTGCCACACCTTTGCCTATCCACACAGTTTCTTTTTTTGTTTTCTCATATAAAAGCTAACTTATATGTTTGGAGCCTATGTAGGAGCTTCTATGTAGACATTCAATCTGTTAGAAATTACAGCTAAATATCAAAAGTATTTTGGATAATGTAATCATAGTGATGATGGTGCATTGGGGTGGTGATAGTGATGGTGGAGGTAATGTTGGGGTGTGTTGGTGATGGTGGTGAAAGTATTGATGAAAGGTATGATGGATGGGACAAAAACTGGTTTGTTGTAGAGTAGATACATGGCTACTTTGCATTATATAAGGGTAGGTGAGAGGGAGATTTAATTGGGGTGGAACTGGGGATAGAGATAAAGATAGTGTTGACTGAAATATCAGAGCAGACCCTCAAGGTACAAGAAGGTGGGGGTAACAGGAGATCTGAGTGGGTGAGGAAAGATTGAAAGAGGAGTGGTGGAGAGTGGGGAAATGGTTAGAGATAGGGTTAGGGATGAATAAAGGGCAAAAACAGGTTTGTTGTTGTTGTAGAAAAGATACATGGTTACCTGGTAATACATACAAGTGGGTGGGAGTAAATGCAGTGGAACTAGGAGAAGTAAAGATGGTGGGAACGAGGTGACAGAGCATACCTTCAAGATGCAAGAAGAGAATATAGGGGACAGAACACTAGGAATGGTGGAATGGGGGGTGGGGGTGAGTAAAGATTGCAAAAAAGAAAAAAGGGAGAATAAAGAGTGAGAAATAGTTAGAGATAGGGTTACGGTGAATATAGTGAATAATAAACTGTGAAGGAAGGGTGGTTGGCAGAAAATATGAGATTTTAGGAAGGTGATAAGAATGAAAGATGATTGTCAATAGTAGTGGTGTAAGGCAGACACAAAATAAATAAATAAATAAATAAATAAGTATATAAAAATCCCTACCTCGGTACTTCAGATGGTTGAAATCCTTTAGAACATCAGAATTTACCATTGCTGGGGAATCCCCAACATGATGGGAGCCTCTCCGCAATAACACAGCTTTTTGGTTGATTGGAGCCGATTCCTTTCCTCCGAGTCTGAAAGATGACAGAGAAAAAAACAGAGATTAGGACCCGATGTGTGATGCATGGAAAAATGAGCTGTTCAGAACAAGAGAGAATCTCTGTGTCAGGAATCCCACTTAAAGCCAAGAGTTTTTTCTAAGGCAAGGAGAATGTAAAGAATGTAACTACTTTGTATACCATTGGCTGACAACCCAACACTTCACAGCTATAGAGCAGTAGTGTGTAGAGAACTACAGTATGGTCTACCTTGAACTTTGTCTCTAGAAGTGATGTTTCTCTGTTCAACATATTCTTGTAGAATCTGCTTAGGTGAGTCAACAATGATGACAGTTCAGGAGAGAATGCTTCTTGGGTAGGTGAAATTGCCTACTGCATTCAGTTGTCATCCACTAATGATGTTGAGTTTCATGAGAACTTAATAGAGGGCTAAAAGTCATGCATCAGTTTTTATTCTGGTAAACTTTCTATGGGAGTTTACTCTAAAATATTAAAACTTGATGTTGTGTCATATACTCTATGACCTTGTCAACTACAGCTTTACAGCTCTCAGTTTCAGTTCAAAAGAGAGAGAGAGAGAGAGAGAGAGAGAGAGAGAGAGAGAGAGAGAGAGAGAGAGAGAGAGAGAGAGAGAATGGAGAAAGTTTAATAATCCCTTCCAATAAGAAATTATTGACCAAATATTCCAGTAAACATCTTCAACCAGGGTTAATGATGAGACACATATCCTTGCAAATATGTTGTAAAGATTTAAGATAGATCTTAAAAAAAACAAAAAAAAACAAGAGGTCAACTTACATTCCTGAAGAGGCATCATATCCCTAAAATCAGAGAAAATCCAAGAAAAAAAAACAGAATTAGATTAAAGCCAAATCAGGAGAAATTTTTAGCAAACTGGAAGTAGAATATTATTATTATTATTATTATTAAGGTAGTGAGCTGGCAGAATTATTAGACACCAGGTGAAATGCTTAGTGGTATTTCCTCCACCTTTATGTCCTGAGTTCAAATTCCGTTGAGGTCGACTTTACCTTTCATTCTTTAGGGGCCAATAAATTAAGTACCAGTAAAACACTGGTGTTGATGTAACTGACTAGTCCCTCTCCCAAAATGGCTGCCCTTGAGGTAAAAATTTGAAACCATGATTATTATTATTATTATTATCATCATTACTACTACTACTACTACTACTACTACTACTACTACTACTACTACTATTATTATTATTATTGGTATAATTTGATAGGGCTGTGACTTCAGGGTCAGCACTGCAAGCTAATAAAACATTTATCAATTTTAAAAGTTGGGTCACTGTTTATAGATATGAATTGCATTCATCATGCAGCTAGGTGAACTGAGCAATCTGTGAGTTAGACATTCACTGAGGACATGACATAAGCTGTCAAGTTGTTAGCTGGTTGTTCGGTACAGTGAAGGACAATGTCATCTATACTCTCATTCAATTTCATAAATGAAGATAGTCACAAGTGGTAACTCTTGCAATACCACCAGTGGTGTCTGTTTGAGTGCATTCAGTGCTGTTTACTGCAATACCATCTGTGCTGTAATCATTAATATACCCCAGCAGTACAATTAGTGATATTTTTTTGTCACATACTCAGTGATGTCCAGCAATGGTGTCATAAATTACTCTCAATGACGTTTGATATTATTTATTTATTTATGTGTTTCAGCCAAGTGGCTGCGGTCATGCTGGTGCACCACCGGGAGGTATAGGTATCTTCCAATGGATCTTTTCAGTGATCACTGCATATGCAGAATATAAGTGTGTCTTTTTGGTGCATATATATGTATGCATACACAGACAGATACACACACACACACATACACACACAGTTATTTGTGTGTGTGAGTGTGTGTGTGTGTGTGTGAATGTGATCAAACTTACAGCAGCATCTCTCAGATCATTTTCGAGTAATTTCTGATGTAACCCTTTCTTTAATACTTTCAGTTGGTTTAGGACATCAGCACCTGAAATAGAAGACGCATCATCAACTATACGTCATAGATGGGATCCTGAAAACCTAGGCCACCATCATCATCAAATAACAAATAAATACCTATAGATCTTAGCAGTACAATGATGTATATTTTTGTGGTTTGACATACTGGGAGAGAAAAAAAATTTGCATGAGTGACAACTGTGAGTTGAAGGTACTGAACTATTGTACTGAACTATTGACCTTTGTATCACAGGTTTAGCTCTCACTACATCCCCTGAGCTGTGTTCCTGAACAAGAGATCTCTAATTATACCTGTTTTCCTCCTGCATCACTGAAAATTTAGCAGTGAAGAAGAGGAAAGTATTTAGCTGAATACCATTGGTAGCAAATATACTGCATCTCTGAGTTGATACCAACCAGTAAGGGTGCACATCAAGTGTGGTGTACCTTAAACTGTCTTGAGGAAGCCTTCATGATGATGATGATCATCATCATCATTTAACGTCCGCTTTCCATGCTAGCATGGGTTGGACGATTGGACTGAGGACTGGTGAAACCAGATGGCTACACCAGGCTCCAATCTGATTTGGCAGAGTTTCTACAGCTGGATGCCCTTCCTAACGCCAACCACTCAGAGAGTGTAGTGGGTGCTTTTACGTGCCAGTCAGGCGGAACTGGTGATGGCCACGCTCGAAATGGTGTGTTTTACATGCCACCTGCACAGGAGCCAGTCCAGCAGCACTGGCAACGATCTCGCTTGAATGTCTTTTCAAGATAGTCATTTGATCTTCATGAAATAATAATCAAACCTCCCTTACATTATCATCACCACCATCATCATCATCATTATTCAATGTACATATTCCATGCTGGCATGGGATGGATAGTTTAACAGCCCAATAACTGCATCATACCCCAATGTCTACTTTGGCATGTCTTTTGTGGCTGGATGAAATTCCTGATGCCAACCACTTAATAGCATGCACTGAGTGCTTGTTTCCGGTCCCCAGCATTGTTTAGGTCATGTTTATACTGGGGTATGGGAGGTGGGGTTAACGTGAGGGGAAGAGGATGGGGCAGAGTAGATTCTGGCAAAAAAGTTACATGGTCCCTTGTCAGAAAATAAAAATCAGTAGTACACTGAATAATGTCATCTGATATAAATCATGTAGGAATAAAAGTCAAGGTGGTCATAGCTGGAATGTCTTACATCGTTGACTGATGACAAGAGTCAATACCCTTTTACAGTGGAGGCGCATGGCTCAGTGGTTAGGGTGCTGGACTCATGATTGTAAGATTGTGGTTTTGATTCCCGGACCAGGCGATGCCATTTCATATTGCTCTAGTCCACTCAATTAACAAAAATGAGTAATCCTGTGATGGATCAACAGGACATATAATAAACATAATAAGGTATATAATATATATACATATAAGGTGTATAGAATCATTAGGATATAGATATATTATGGCATATAATACACATAAGATGTCTAGAATCATTAAGGATGTATAATATGCATACAGGATATTTTAAAAAAGATGACATTTTTGTTTTTATAACGACAACACTAAATATGATGTTTATAATGATGACAATGACGATGATGATGATGATGACAAATAAGTGAAAACAGCACTTACTTTGAGCTCTTGGAGCCTCTTGTCTTGAAGACTGTAAAATTGTAAATACAATGTTTGTATTAGTGGTGGTGATGGTTGTTGTGGAGGTGGTGGTGGTGGGAGTAATAGCAATAAAAGGCTATCAGTAGACTCAGCAGTAAGCAAAAAGTGCTAGGTTCAATATTCAGCCTAACACAAGTGAAGGTATACACACATAAATCACTTGGATACGATTAAATGATGACACATCTAAAATGAAGTGTCATCATCCAGGATGATCAAAATAGTCAGCAATCAAAATATTAGGGTTCTACATCTGTCAACCACAGAAAGAAAAAAAAAAAAGAGTGACAGTCATAGTTAGTCAATGTTTCAGTTAGGTTGGCAGAGGAGAATATAAAGAGTGAAATATCTTGCTTAATATGGAAATATGAACTGAAACAAATGAGCTAAGCAGCCTCTATATAGTTGCTTGGTCTATTAGAAATAAGAGCTAAATCTCCCTCAATTCACACATTACTGTCCAAAAAGAGAACTCCCCACTCCAAAAAAAAAAAAAAGCCTAACACATTAGATAATGTAGTCCAAGCTACATTATGTAAAAGAAAAAAATATGACAGGATAGTTACAATTGGATCATTCGTGTTCATAAATCTGTTGAATAAAGACTGATTTGGGATAAAAGTTATATATTACCCTATTTCATACTAACGAGGTGGTGGTGGCGAAGGCCTCTATGTTGTCATTTAAACAGCTAGAGGAAAAACAGCCAAATCTTCATCCAAACACATTCTATAATCTTACACAAAAGATGGAGTATATTACTCTTTACTCTTTTACTTGTTTCAGTCATTTGACTGTGGCCATGCTGGAGCACTGCCTTTAGTCGAGAAAATCGACCCCAGGACTTATTCTTTGTAAGCCTAGTACTTATTCTATCAGTCTCTTTTGCTGAACCACTAAGTTACGGGGATGTAAATACACCAGCATCGGTTGTCAAGCGATGTTGGGGGGACAAATACAGACACACACACACACACATATACATATATATACATATATACGATGGGCTTCTTTCAGTTTCCGTCTACCAAATCTGCTCACAAGACTTTGGTCGGCCCGAGGCTATAATAGAAGACACTTGCCCAAGGTGCCATGCAGTGGGACTGAACCCGGAGTCATGTGGTTGGTAAGCAAGCTACTTACCACACAGCCACGCCTGTGTCTCTTGAGAAATTTCTGAATAAACGATCAGATGGTCATGGTGGGAATATCTTTTATTTATTTTCGTTTGGGTATGCAGGTATTTGGAAAATAACCCAAGGAGTGACAGCTGTGCCCTGTATAGTTATGGGCTGCCCTTTGGCAAGGCATTGCACCTGTACAGCCACCCTGCTAGGGATATGGCAAAGTCATGGGACTGCAGCATGGGAGATTGTAAAGAGGTAGCAGAAGAGCCCAACTGAGACAACAGTGCTTCTTACATTCTTGCTGAGTGGAGGAATCCTAGAACATCAATGGTCAGGATCACCAAAGTCTATGAAGAGAGTAACAGCAATGCATCCATAAGGGTGGATCCTATGGTTGTGTAATCATCTAATGAAAGATTCACTATGGTTCAAGCTCCCAATTCAGATTCATAATAATGGAATTGGATGGTAACAGAGGTTCATGGGAATCCACAAAGTAACAAAAAAAAAATTTGTTTACATGACTTAAAAAAGGAAAGATTGTGCCCATGACATTTGACCTATTTCAAAGACTCTAAGACAGGTAGGCAGAAAGGAGCAAAATGTGGTTAGATAGGAGGTCTGGTAAAAGTGTTTGTAAGGGAATGGACTCCACTACAGGCACTGGAGATGGAAGAGAGGAGAATGGGAAAAAGGTGGTCATTTCAAACTGAGCAACAGATTTGAAATAGAAAAAGAGGAATTATGAAGCAACAATAACATCAACAACATGACAAAAAGAAACGGTAACAAACATGTTAGACTTTACAGAAATAAAATACTCACAGAAGAACCTGATATTTTAGTTGACTGGAGGCCAGAGTCTGGTCTAGAAGTGCTGGCCCTAGCAGAGCCTGGCCTAATAGAGCTAATAGATTCTCTCTGAAAGAAATAAAGATACAATATTTAATCCGAACAACTGGAAAGATTACACTGTCAACGACTGTATAGACTTGAAATTGTATATTTTTAAAAATTATATTTTATCAGTGTTTCTCATATGCTTTACTTTCATTTTTCTAACTGTTTATTTTACAGAACAGCCAGCCATGACAGGCAAGCGAATATAGCATAGCAGCATATATAATGCTTTTGTTAACTGCTTTAGGTACCACAACCAATGGTTCTCAACCAGGGTTCATATGGCCCTTTGGGGGTCAATATAAGAATTTATCAAAATTTATGTTCAATGAATTGCTTATACTTCTACAAAACCATTTTTTTTTGGAGCAGTTTCTAATAACATTTAATTATGTAAATACAGTAAGATGTTTTTTATAAACATTGAATGGCTACTGAGGGCTAGTAGAGTAAAATAGGAACCAAAACGGTCCATAGGTAAAACAACGGTTGAGGACCATAGATCTAAATAATTATGAACAACCATAGATACACTTTTCCCATCTAATTTTTGACCTAGTGGAACATCCAAGATCTGACAGCTGGAGGAAAAGAAAGCTACTTCAGTGCCCAGTTAGTAGTCATTTACAACCAAGTAGACTGATGCAACATGAAATGAAGTACCTTGCTTGAGGAAACACCATGCCACCCAGTCCAGGAAATTAAAACAACCTTATAATTATAATCATAAACTGAATACCCTAGCCTATATGCCAAGTGGGAATACTTTAATGTATGTACCACACTTCAACAGATGAGGAATGATTCTATGACAAAACATGACAATTTGTATGAAAAATCCTCTTCCTCCTCCTCCTCATCATCATTATCATTTAATGTCTGCTTTCCATGCTGGCATCGGTTGGACAGCTTGACAGGAACTGGCAAAGCCAAGACTGCACCAGGTTCCATAGTCTATTTTGGCTTGGTTTCTACAACTGAATGCCCTTTCTAATGCTAACCCCTCTACAGAATGTACTGGGTGCTTTTTACATGGCACCATCACCAGTGCATTTTATGTCATACCAATGCTTTTAATGTAGTACAAACTATTGCACATGATAACACATTCAATGGTAAATACTGAAAATTGGTTCCTATTTTATTGACCATGCACAAAAGTAATGCAACTATGAACTTCAATGGGAATTGAACTGAGAATAGTGAGTTGTAGAGAACAAAACATGATTGATTGGCAGAATTGTTCAAGCATTGAACCAATGCCTTTTTTGGTAATTTACTAGGTCATCGCCTTGTGAGTTCAAATCTCATCAATCTCACCTTTGTATTTTATTGTTCTAGAATCAATAAAGTACTAGTAAAGTACTGGGTAATTTCTTCACCTCAAACATACACTTTTACACACAAACACCCTCTCCACACACACCCATACACACAAATAGGGCTCTACATAATTCCTGTATACCAAATTTGTTCCAAAGGCATCTGTTGGCCTGGGACTATAGTAGAAGAAACATAAACATGGTAATATATTAAGATATATAAAAGACATAACAGAGAGAGATGATGATGGTGTGTAGCAACAAGAAAGAAACTATATGGATGCAGCATAATAAGTTATCTAACAGGTATAACAGAGACAGGGAGAGAGAGTGAAGTACAGACACTAGAATATATAAACATATCTAGATAGAAGAGAAATAGAAAGAGGATAACTTACAGGAGAATTCTGTTTTGAGTTGTTTGACTTGATCTTACGATGCAAAGCTGGAACTGGTGGTGATTTCGGACGTTGTGACTGTAAAGAAGTTGGGAGTTATAGATTTCCAGTGGTTTCATCACTGTTGTATGGCATTTAAGATGGCGAAAGTGACAAGTGTTTGTGTAACTCGAGCAGAACAAATATCCCACTGGATCCCTAGTACACAATGAGGTCATAAAATAGTGAGCACCACCAATCTATATGGTACTTCAAACTACTAAAAATAGCAGTCAAATCTCCCTCAAAATCAATCTGTTGAGGGACACACTGGAGAATATAGTACTAGTTATACACCATTTGTTTTTCAGTGCTTGCATGGGTTAGATCAGGGTTCAAAACCATTTTTCATCCATGGACCCCTTTGATTACAATTTTATTCTGGTAGACTCCACCATAAACATTTGAGGTTTAAAAACTAGTTTTATAGAAACTTCTTCCAAAATTCCTATTTTGATTTTTGCACATTAACTCATGTGAGTTGAACTATGGTAAAATGTTAAAGAAAGAAACCTACAAGTTTCTTGCAATACATATCAATATAGGCACAGGAGTGGCTGTGTGGTAAGTAGTTTGCTTACCAACCACATGGTTTCAGGTTCATTCCCACTGTGTGGCACCTTGGGCAAGTGTCTTCTACTATAGCCTCGGGCCGACTAAAGCCTTGTGAGTGGATTTGGTAGATGGAAACTGAAAGAAACCCGTTGTACATATATATATATATATATATATATATATATATATATATATATATATATATGTATATATATATATATATATATATGTATGTGTGTGTATACGTTTGTGTGTCTGTGTTTGTTCCCCCAACATCGCTTGACAACTGATGCTGGTGTGTTTACGTCCCCGTAACTTAGCGTTTCGGCAAAAGAGACTGATAGAATAAGTACTAGGCTTCCAAAGAATAAGTCCTGGGGTCGATTTGCTCGACTAAAGGCGGTGCTCCAGCATGGCTGCAGTCAAATGACTGAAACAAGTAAAAGAGTATATATATCTGAAGCAAAATTTTCTCAGGAGCCCTTAAAATACTATCATGGATCCCCAAGTAACTATTTTGTAGTGTGGACCCCTCAAAATATTATATGGACCCTAGTTGAAAATCACTCGGTTAGACAAATATATTGTTGGGGTATTGTCTTACAAGTGGGTACTCTTATCGTAACTACCCCTTAATTGTATTTTTAAGTAAAAGATCTCTTATTCTGCTTGTTTTCAGAGGAACAATATATACTAAGACAAACACAAGTAACTGTTTAATATTACTTCTATTCACTAACTGACAGTCAAGTACTCTATCAGTTTAAACCTCCACCTAACCTGTATGTCACTGCTGCTGTCATCTCAGGTCAAGTTTGCTTGGATTTAGCTCTGTACTTGATTTTCCAAACACCATGGCACAAGCAGAAACCAAATCAGAACATGCTTCCTGTTGGATCAATGGATGCATGCTTCAGGACAACAGTCAAAGTAGTGTTAAGGTTAACTGAAATCTTTCAGTGGCTGAGTGTCATCTATGACTACCATTTCTATAGATGTTAGCAGTGGTCCACAATAGGAACATGATTACCTTACTCTTTTACTTGTTTCAGTCATTTGACTGCGGCCATGCTGGAGCACTGCCTTTAGTCAAGAAAATCGACTCCAGGACTTATTCTTTGTAAGCCTAGAACTTATTCTATCAGTCTCTTTTTGCCGAATCGCTAAGTTACGGGGACGTAAACACACCAGCATCAGTTGTCAAGCGATGGTGGAGGGACAAACACAGACACACATACATACATATATATACATATATACAATGGGGTTCTTTCAGTTTCCGTCTACCAAATCCACTTACAAGGCTTTGGTCGGCCCGAGGCTATAGTAGAAGACACTTGCACAAGGTGCCACGCAGTGGGACTGAACCCGGAACCATGTGGTTGGTAAGCAAGCTACTTACTACACAGCCACTCCTGCGTCTATGTTAATGTCATTGATATGATTTCATCTTCAATCATCTTGAGAATTTCACTGGTGACTATTGCTTAACTGATTCTTCTACCGAAACTGTACGTCTGCCATGCTGCTTCCCATGACTTCTGATGGTGACTCTATTTAGTGTAACCTCACTTCAGACATGTTTGGTTTGGTTAGAAACAAAAAAACAAATTCTGCCTCATATAGTTCTTTAGAGTGGAGGCGTAATGGCCCAGTGGTTAGGGCAGCAGACTGAATATCCCCGAGAACTATGCTAAGGGTACACGTGTCTGTGGAGTGCTCAGCCACTTGCACGTTAATTTCACGAGCAGGCTGTTCCGTTGATCTGATCGACTGGAACCCTCGATGTCGTAAGCGACGGAGTGCCAACAGTTCTTTAGGCCATGTGACTATGCAAACCCCATCACATGATCAAGACTATGTTAAGAAACAGAATATCTAACTAATGATACTCACTGGCTGTTGTTGCTGATGTTGTTGTTGTTGTTCTTCCTCTAGCTTTCTCTCTCTCTCTCTCCTCTCTCTTTCTCGCTTTTCTTCAGCCTCCTTTAACTGTTTCTCTGCTGCTGCCTTCTTGCTTTCCAGCAATTGCTTCATCTCTTCTTCACGTCTTCTCTCCTAAAACAATTGAATAATAATAATAATAATAATAATAATAATAATAATGATAATGATAATAATAATAATAATAATAATTTCAAATTTTGGCACAAGGTCAGCGAATTTTGGCGGGAAGTGGGTAGTTGATTACATCAACTCAGTACTTGACCAGTATTTATTTTATCAACCCCAAAAGGATGAAAAGCAAAGTTGACCTTGGCAGAATTTGAACTCAAAATGTAAAAACAAACGAAATACTGCTAATCATTTTGCACAGTGTTCTGCCAATTCTGCTAACTCACTGCCTTAATAATAATAATAATAATAATGATTTCTTTATTAACCACAAGGGTTTACATTAAGAAAAACATGATGGACAGTTTAGGAGAAAACAAAGAATGTGTGTGTATGTGTGCAAGTATGTGTTGTGAGGGTTTTGTGTGTAAACAAGACTAACAAAGTTATATATAAAAAAAACCGCATGATCCTCAATAGGAAGAAGTTCAAGGGCTATTCATGGACAAACCCCATAAAAAAACCACGGGTACTCTGATTTATGGGGCAGGTGCCTTTTTTCTTTCCTTTTTTCCAACTACAGGTGTATGCTCAGGGCAGAGGTCTGTTCACTTGCACCATTCTTGCCACTTTCATCCACCTTTCAGCAAACTGGCTAGAAGACAACACTTCCCTCTCTACAGTTATTTTCCTTTTCAAGTGAAACTTGAAGAAGTTGATCAGGGATTGGCCAAAGAGAAAAGTGTTTGTCTTCAGCCCCTTCAATGTCATCTATCAGGCAAATAAACACAACCTTTCGTTCCTGGTTAAAGGAAGGCGGCAGGGTGATCTTCGTGATGGATTCAGCTGACAGCTGGATCTGTCCCACACACAACAGCAGCTGTTCGACATAAACCCACAGGTCAGCAATGCTCGGGCACTGGATGAGTGCATGTAGGACCGTCTTGTCATCTTGTGTGCATCTCAGACATGTTTGGCTGACGGCTACTCCGTGCCTGTAAAGTTTATCTTGAACAGGCAAAGCTTCCCAGTAACACTGTCAGGCTAGAGATTTTTGGAAATTATCCATCAGTCCCAGGCTAAGAGTTCTCTGGAAAAGAGTGGCTAGCTGATCTTCAACGCACAAGGTCTCCCCAAGTACATCGCCACACTTTTTCCTACACTGATCTTCAATAAAAAGCTTAAGTGGATATTCCACCTATCGTAGTGTCTGATTGTCTGAGGGCTGCGAATGCTTGAAGACATTCTACTTTCCAAATGTTCTCCCTTGGTCTTTGTTTTATCCAGGACTGCAGCTCCATAAAAGCAACTAGTTGCGGAAATCTATGTCTGGTGAATGGTGACCACACCTGTTCACTGTCAAGGAAGCACTGGAGATGTTGTAGCCTCAGCGCATGTCAGTGCATCATTAACCACAGCATGCTCAGGCTACTATACAATGGGTGTTGAAAGCAGATAGACACCTAACCATCGGGATGTGTCTCTACACATCCCACTTTATATCTAAAACTCCATTCCAATCCTCCACTAACACTAAAAAGCAGGATATTCCCAGGAAAGTTTCAAGATGTCTGAAGAAATCTGGTCATCCTGCCCCTGTCGGGGCATAGATGGCCACTAGTCTGAAAGTATGTCCTTCGCTGCCTGCCACATCCAGGACCACCAACTTACCTTCTGGATCTAGGAAGACCATCCATATTGCAAGATCCAGATTTTTCCGAACCATCATGGTGACTCCGCCTCCCATTCTCAGACGACTTGGAGATGCATATACCTCATAGTCACCGGAAATGGGTAGGAAGTCCTGTGAGTCAGAAATTCTGGTTTCACTAATGGCCATTACGTCGACATTCAGTGCCCTGAGGTTGTTGAGCAGGTGACCCTGCTTCCAAGGTGACCCCCAGGTCACATACATTCATGCTGCCTATTCTGTACATGACCATGTTGTTGGAAAAAGAAAAGGAAAGGAAAACTTACTTGGTTTTGTTTGGAGGGGCAGATTACCTCTCCTTGTTGGCTTGGGGTGTTTCCAGCAGTAAATCACCAAGAATTCTCTTCGTGATATTCCCTCGAAAATCTCCGATTTCCTGTGGGAGTTGGGTTTTTAAGTGTGTGTAAGTGTTTAGTGTTGTTTGAATGATTTGTATGCGTGCAGGTAGGGAGATTGTGGGTGTGGCAAACTCTTCTGGTGTAACGGTTCTGTGTGTTATTATGTACTTTTTTAATTCATTGTTTTTGTGCTTATTGTCATGTAGTTTGTAATGCAAGTCTCTTTAATCTGTGTTTGTTGTTGCGGTTGTGATTGTTGTTGTTGTGTGTGTGGGATGACTTGTGTCAGGTGCTAGAGGTGGTGGTGTCGATGCAGTGTTTGTTTTGGGTGTATTTGTTTTTGCTGGTTTGCTTTTTTTCTCTCTACTTCTTGTGTGGATGAGAAGTTCTATCATCATCCCAGACCAGTTCTCCTTTCGGTCTGATAGGCTTCGAGGATTTTCAAGTTTTCCTCAATGCTTATTGTTACTGCAGTAATTAGCCAAGTAATGGCTATTTTTGGCGGCATCTGTTCAATGCTGATTCTGGCCAGTCTGTAACCACAGTAGAAAGAAACCAACAACAGCTCCTCACTTTTGAGGGGATTCAGAGAGTGAGATTTTGCTTCTTCCTCTGTGCAAAATCTGACTGCCACCATCCCATAGCCCCTTCCTCTCTATATATTCCTTTAGATTCCAGATGGAACCTAAAGCTTTTTGTATTTGGGCTTCTCTGGTTCTTTCTACCCTCCTTGGTTTTAATCTGATTGCATGGTACATCACTATACAATGTATCATATTCTGGATAGTCTTGAGAGGGGTATTTAGCTTTACAGTCAGCCTGCCTATCTCAACTAGCTGTCTGGCATTTTAAAGTTCCTCTTCAGAGAATACGATTCTCTGAAGAGATGACTTGGTAACTCTGGTAAAGGAAAGTTTAGAGCTATTCCAAACCATTGCACCAGTTTGTTTCTCAGTTCCTTTGTTGCTTTTATTGTTGTTGTTGTTGCTTTTGCTGCTGCCATTTTGTTGTCACCTTTGCTATTGTTGTTGTTGTAGTTGTTCATGGTGCTGCTGATGTTGTTGTTACTACTGTTGTTCTTGCTGTTGCTGGTGTTGTTGTTACTTGTTGCACCCACATCGTCCATCGCTTTGCTCACGAAAGGGTTCTCATTGTTTACATTTTCAAAATTGTAGTTTTTATTTTGAACAATGTCGTCACAAATGGAGCCGTTGTTTTTCCAAAGATCTTCTAAGAGATCTTTCTTGAAAAAATTGGCCCTGCTGTCTTTTTTGTTCTTTTTTTTTCTAACAAAAATACAACTGTTGTCTGCTTTTTTTTCTAGCGCTCTGTCATTTGCCATTCTCACACTCTCTCTTATTGACATCTGGTGAAACTCTTCACTCTCTCCCTCTCTCTCACATATGAGCATCACCGTGTTTTGTTGTGCTTTCTCCATGTTGATGGGGAAAAAGCAAACAACAACAACAATAATAATTCTTTCTACTATAAGCACAAGGCCTGAAATTTCGCAGGTGAGGAGGAGTGGATTATATAAACCCCAGTACTCAACTGGTACTTATTTTATTGACCTCTGAATGAATGAAAAGCAAAGTCAACTTTGGCAGAAGAAATGCCAAAGAATTTTGTTCAACATACTAATGATTCTGAGAGGCCAGGTCATAGGTTGATACACTAACTCCAGTACTGGACTGTTACTTTGATTTATTGATCCCAGAGGGATGAAAGGCAAAGTCAACCTTGACAACATTTGAACTCAGAATGTAAATAACTGAAAGAAATATTGCAAAGCATTTTGTTTGATTCTCAAATGACCTCTCAGTATATTGCCCTAATATTATGTTTTTGATTTAGGCACAAGGCCAGCAATTTTGAGGGGCAGGAGTTGTTGATACCATTAACCCCGATACTTGGCTGATCCTTCATTTTAATGACATTCATCATCATCATCATTTTACATCTGTCTTCCATGCTGGCATGGGTTGGACAGTTTGATAGGGGTGGACTAGGCAGAAAACTGCACCAGGTTTCACTGCCTGTTTCGGCAGGGTTTTTACAGCTGGATGTCTTTCCTAACACCAACCACCTTACAGAGTAGACATTAAAGGGATGAAAAAAAGAAAACTAGAGAACAGTAATGAAAGCCTTCAGTTCTCAGTTATTCACTGCTCAATACTGAGATGGCTTCTAGCTTCTTTCTTTGGTTATTATAGTTTCTTATGCTGATATGGGTTGGACAGTTTGACAAAACTCACTGGGTCAGAAGAGTTTGTTGTAGTGGAGATACACGGCAACCCCACATTATATGTAATGATGGGTAGGAATGATCAGGGATGGAGCTACAAAAAAGATAAAGACAGCAGCAATGAGGCATCATTACTATCTTTGCAAGAAGGTGAATGGAAGACAGTGTGGACACAAGGTTCAATATGTAGGGTTTTCAATCCCCACTTCCCCCATACACCAGTGATCATCAGTAAATACTAACTTCTTCAGCTTTAGCTTTTTTCTTTTTCATTTCCTGTTCAAACTCTTCCTGCATCTTCTTGCGATCATCTTCCAAACGTTTGTTAACTTTATCTTCCTCTTGTTTCTGAAGTTCCAACTCAGCCAGTTTTCTGTTTCTTTTCTCCATAATCTAAGACAATAAAAAATGAATAAAAGTAATAATAAAAATAAATGAATAATAATGATAATAATAATGATCATAATAATAATAATAATAATAATTCTTTCTAAAATAGGCACAAAGCCCAAGAGAGATGGGTAGTTGATTACACTGACTCCAATGCTCAACTGGTACTTTATGTAATTAACTCCAAAAGGATGAAAAGCAAAGCCAACCTCCCAGCTTCATGCCTTAATAATAATAATAATCAACAAGATGTCAGCAAATTTGAACTTGAATGTAAAGTGCATGAAGATATGTTGCTAAGCATTTCTTCGTGCTCTTTATATTAAGTTTGTAATTGATTACCATGTGGACTGTTAGCCAAGTCCGTAAGAGGAGCTTTATGTGATAGCTGCATGATTTTCCAAATCCACAACTGATACTACTCATATATATTACTTAATAAACACAATATTTTTTAATGAGCTACTATTAGTTTCATGTGCTGAGAACATGCCAAACATTGTTTTACAACAAATCTGGTGTCTGACACTAACGATTCTACCAGTTTGATGCCTTAATAATAATAATAATAATAGTCCTTTCTATTAAAGGCACAAGGCCTGAAACTGGAGGAGGGGGGTGAGTTGATTACATTGACTCCAGTGCTTGACTGGTACTTGTTTCATCAAACTCGAAAGGATAAAAGGCAAAATTGATCTCAGAGGAATTTGAACTCAGAACGTAAGGACAGACAAAATCCCACTAAGCATTTCGCATGGCATGCTAACATTTCTGCCAGCTTGCCACCTTAATAATAATAATAATAATAACAGTTTCAAATTTTTCCACAAGGGCAATCATTTCTGGGGAGGAGACAAGTCGATTACATCGCCCCCACCTTTTCCCGGTGATCAACTGGTACTTATTTTATTGACCCCGAAAGAATGAAAGGCAAAGTCAACCTTTGATATTATAGTCTGAGAAAAATTATGTCTGAAAAGATGACGTGATCAGAGCCTGAATGTCTTAGATAAAAGGTCAACTAGATCAAGAATAAGCACCTGCAGCAGAAGTGATGAAGAAGTTCTAATGGTTTTCAGAGATGGCAGATGTGATACACAAACATTAGACATAGAAACACACAAACCTAAAATATTGCATTAATGAAGGTTGAGGGAAAATGGTATAAATACCTGCTTTTGTAGTTCATCACGATACTGGTCCATAGCAGATTTCTGGGCTTCAGTCTAAGAATAAATACAAACATATCATGAAGTGTATATAAAAGGAGTATATACTCATAAAATATTTTCATCAATCAGGTCTGCTAGCCAAGTCTGTAAGATGAGCTTACTGTGATAGCTGCATGATTTTCCAAATCCACATCTTATACTACTTATATGATGGATTTTCCCGTCAAAGATGACATATGAGTGTTCAACTTTTGCCAAACGACCAGCACAAATAATTTTTTTTACAATGACCAAATGTTCATGTGGCACACTAGTTCACTCTCTCCATCAAATTGATGTTGTCAGAACAGGTGCACAGTGTACCACACATCAGGTGTTGAAGTGATTGCAGAGCAATGTTAGATGAAGTGTTTTGCTCAAGAACACAACAGGCCAATCAGTCTAGGAATTGAAATCATGATCGCTAGATCATGAGTGCAACACCATAACCACTAGGCCATGTGCCCTTAAAGTGAGACCTAAATCCAAGGCCTCTGCCAGGGGTGTAGCCAGCCCACTTATGCGTACCTTCCTTCATTGGACACTAAACTCCGCTTGCGAAGACCTGTTGAGGCAAGTGAAATCAAAATTGAACTAAATTCGATGACTGGTACCCATGCCAACGTCGTCTCCTTCATTGGACACAAAACTCGGCCTGCGAAGACCTGTTGGGGCAAGCGAAAGTCAAATCGTGATGGCACCTGTGCCCAACGTCGCCTTCCTGACACTTGTGCCGGTGGCATGTGTAAAGACATTTGAGCAAGATCGTTGCCAGTGCCGCTGGACTGGCTCCTGTGCAGGTGGCACGTAAAATACACCATTTTGAGCATCGCCGTTGCCAGTACCACCTGACTGGCCTTCGTGGCAGTGGCACGAAAAGCACCCACTATACTCTCAAAGTGGTTGGCATTAGGAAGGGCATCCAGCTGTAGAAACTCTGCCAGATCAGACTGGAGCCTGGTGCAGCCATCTGGTTCACCAGTCCTCAGTCAAATTGTCCAACCCATGCTAGCATGGAAAGCAGATGTTAAACGATGATGATGATAATGATGATATATAAAATCGAAATAAGCAACAGGATATAAAGAAGTGATGCAGTACAACCGTTTGAAGCGGCTCCATTTAATTGAACAATCCAATCATGACATCATTTTAAAAGCAGGGCTATCATCAGCTGCAACTTAAGTCCCTAATTTAACTGAATCTCAATCATTTACATATATATATATATATATATATATATAATAAACACATTATGTTTTTATGTACTAATATTAGTTTCATGTGCTGAGAACATGTGAAACATTGTTTTATAACAAATCTGGTGTTCCAGCACAATCCTCATTATGCCATGTGGGCAGTGTCTGATGATTGCACTGGGACACCAGATATGTTATAAAACAATGTTTGGCATGTTTTCAGCATATGAAACTAATAGTAGCACATAAAAACATATATTGCATTTATAAAAATAATATTTATCTCTCACAAAATGGCGAACTTTTTTTTATTGATCTTACCATCACAGAGCAGCACACTATATATATACATTATATATATATATATATATATATATACAAATATAAGGTGCATTCAGAAAGTATCCAACTTACATTTTTCTGCCAAAACTAATGCCGCAAGGGTAAAATCCCTTGGGTGTTTTTATGTGGTACTAGCGTGCGTGCTTTTGCATGGCACCTGCACCCATGAGCCCATAAGACAAGGCCCTCTTGGCTGAGAGAGGGAGTGAGGGGCATGGTCGTAAAGGACATGCCTGTATGTATGGATGACCACGATTTTATTTAGCTTGATGTGTCTTCTTAAGCACAGCAAATCATCAGAAGTCTCAGTTCCATGTCATCTCTTCTGTGAGAGCCAATGTCTGAAGCTCCTCTCTCATTGTCCTACCTCTTCTTGGGTCTATCCTTTCCACAGGTTCCCTTCACAATTAGACGTGCTTGAGAAGAAGACCCATCAAGCAGAGCAAAATCACAGTCATTGCAGAAACCGGTGTCATGCAAATTGGCACCCGTGCCAGTGGCACGTAAAAGCACCCTGGTGTCACGTAAACAGCACCCATACTGGTGGCATGTAAAAGCTCGCATTACACTCTCAGAGTGATTGGCATTAGGAAGGGCATCCAGTCAAAGAAAACCATGCCAAATCAGACTGGAGTCTGGTGCAGCCTTCCAGCCCAGTCAAACTGCCCAACCCATGCCAGCATGGACAACAGATGTTAAATGATGATGATGAAGACAATAATATAGATAGAAATAAGTGCTTACTTTCGGTTGTCCAAATATACCATGACCTCCTCTAGCATGGGAAGTTTCCATGAGAGGGTTGTTCAAATTTGAATGAGGACCTGCAGTAACTTCTTTAGAAGATAAACCAAAATTAGACATCTCCTGCAAGGAGGCTGAAGTAATTTGGTTAATCCTTGCAGTTGGATCTTCATTCATCAAGTCTCTTTTAATCTGGCGAAGATTAGCTTCAAAAAGTAAAAACGATTTTATTGAAATTATTATTAAGAAACTCTTATCATGCATATGTATAGCTCTTCAAGCAGACCCTGCAAATAGATCACAGAGTAATTCAATATAGAAGAGCATAATGCAAAGTTCAATGCAGCTGAAGTCCAAGAGATATGATCGATGAAATTATCTCATGAGGAGTATATAAGCCATAAAAAGTTAGCAGAAATGAGAGGTGAATATATTGAAGAATTAGTATAACCATGATGGTCTAGTAATCTGATGAATTAACTTTCTTTATCTGCAAGGATTTGTAAATATACTATTGAATTGTATAATTCACAGCATGCATATTAGTAGGGACATATAAAATGATTTATTAAACACTGAAATTATTATTACATGAAGGCTGCAAAATGGCTGCAATCCTAAGGATGACAAGTAGTTAAATATATTCACCTATCATTCCTCCTGAATTTGTCTGGTTTACTGAAACATTTGGGGTAGATGAGAAAGGACTGAGATATTTGGTGCTTTGCTGTACTCAAGAAAGCTTGTCCTCTACAGCATAAATGTTAAGGCAGCTTTCCCTGATGAAGTGGAGTGGCCTGCAAGAGCCCTGTGCTAGTGTCACATAATAGCATATGTGACGGTGCCACATTGAAAGCACCCAACACACACTGTAAAGTGTTAAGCATTAGGAAGAGCATCCAACCATAGAAACTAGTCTGATTATATATATATAGCATCATCATCATCGTCATTTAACATCTGCTTTCGATGCTAGCATGGGTTGGACGATTTGACTGAGGACTGGTGAACCAGGAGGCGACACCAGGCTCCAATCTGATTTGGCAGAGTTTCTACAGCTGGATGCCCTTCCTGGATGATATGTTTTTTCTTTAAACTCTTTAGCATTTAAAGCCACCCTATCTGGCCCAAATATTCATTCTACCCACTTTTTGTTCAAACTGGCCTGCCTGCTTCTCACACCTACCTTTCTACAGCTGGATGCCTAATGGTAGAGGATGCCCTTCCACTCCGAGAGTGTAGTGGGTGCTTTTACGTGCCACTGTGGCACATTGGGAAAGTGTCTTCTATGACCTGGGGTCAGTTAAAGCCTTGTGATTGGCATAAACATATGTGGTTGAGAAGTTTGCTTTCTAATCACATGATTTTGGTAATTTGGGTAAATGTCTTCTACAATAGCTTTGATTTGGTTGATAGAAACTACAATTCTGTGTGTCCTAACACAGAACTATCAAAACAGATAAACTATAAATACAATTATATTTAACACTGAGTTATTGGAACAGACATTAAGCTTTGCATAAAATTATATGTTATGTAGAACTGTTACATGTAACTCTCAGGCATCAAGCTCTAGATACAGTTCTATTGATCATAGAACTATCAAAACAGACATTAAGCTTGAGATAAAATTGCATGTAAACATACCAAGAACATTTCCACTAGAATCTTTTAAGGGAGCACCACCACCTCCACGACCAAATGGATTGTAATTTCGACTTTCTTCTTCAAGTGTTTTCTCATAACTGTCAGACAAAAAAGAATAATAATTAAAAATTAAAAAAAACAACAAAATCAGTTGTTCAGTAAAGTAAATACATAGATGTAGAACAATGCTTTAGTGTTATTGTTGTTATGATATAAAAGAGAAATGGCTTATCATAAGTACCATAAGCCTGTATGATCAGAATGACCAAGTCTTTTCACTGAGTTGATAATCATATTTAGTACTGTTCATGTGACCACCAGGTGGAATCACTATTACCATTTGTACTTCCATTATTTTTTGTTTCTACTAATTCCAATGAATATTTGGTTGAGGACAGTGTAGAATCATTCAGTAGACTATTCTGATTTTATTAACTTCTAAGATTACTAAGAGAGTCTACTATTACTAAAAGACAATATACTGGGTTGGACAGTTACAGCAGGCCATGTTAACAGGAAATAATAATGATATTGGACAGTCACAGCTGACCATGTTGCCAAATTTTTTTTCAACCACTGAAGCAGGACTTTTGATGCTTTCAGTGAAAATAGTTTCAATTCAAAACTAGTATGTGGCATTCAAACTTTCATGCAGTTTATCCAGCAAATATTTGTAAATTAAAATGAGCATCACCATTTTCATGTACCGGGCACCAATGCAGTGACTGTGCAACAACACACCTTAAAGAGAATGTTGGGTACGACACACATACATTTGTTGAGGATGAGCTGTAGGTAAAAGAAACACTCTCACAACATGACTCTTAATTATTGACTCCAGAAAAAAATGACACTCAATGTAAAAGGCTGAAAATAAACGAGATCAGTGATTTAGTGTGGTGCTTTATTAACTTGGCTATTCCACTGCCTCAACAAAGTTTTTATAATAAACAACTTACTTCTCTAATTCTCGCTTTTCTTTCAGCTTTTGAGCTTTTTTCTCTTCAATCTACACTCAAAAGAAGGAAAAACAAGTCATTAAAGAAACCAAATGTATTAGAAGTGGGGAGGAGGAGGAGGCGGAGAAGAAGAAGGACTGTATCTTTTATGTTTTATCTTTTATGTTTTATCTTTTATGTTTTATCTTTTATTTGTTTCAGTCATGAGACTGTAGCCATGCTGGGACACTGCCATGAAGAACTTTTAGCTGAATGGATTGATTCCAGTACCTTTTTTTTTTAATGCCTGGTACTTACTCTATCAGTCTCTTTTGCTGAATTACTAAGTTACATGGATGTAAACACACAAATACCAGTTGTCAAGTGGTGGTGGGGCACAAACACATACACACACACAACAGGCTTCTTTCAGTTTCCGCCTACCAAATCCACTAACAAGGCTTTGGTTGGCCTGAGACTAGAATAGAAGACACTTCCCCAAGGTGCCATGCAGTGGGACTGAATCAGGAACCATGTGGCTGGGAAGCAACTTCTTACCACACAGCCACATTTTCTTTTAACAGGACTATGTAGTTAAGAAATCTGCTTCCCAGCCACATGGTTTCAGGTTCAATCCCACTGCATGGCACATTGGGCAAGCATTTTCTGCTATATCCCTGAACCAACCAAAGCCATGTGAGTGGATTTGGTAGACAGGAATTTTTAGATGCCCATTGTCTATGTGCATGTGCATGTGCGTGTGTGTTTGCTATTTCTTGACATCGTGTGATAATTGTAAATGATTGTCACTGTCATACAAGCAGTGTCATTCATTTCCCATCTTCTGTTAAAAAATGTCACACCTTGGGGAAATATTACCACCTTCACAAATAAGTGAGGGTTGGCAACAGGAATAGCATCCAGCTGTAGAAAATCTACCTCAACTAATAAGGATTGGACCCATGAGGGCATAGAAAAGTAGACATTAAGACAATGATAATGATGATGGAATGGATAGTTGGAGCTGGCCATGTTAATAGGGAACAACATGACAGTATTGGACAGTCACAGCTGGCCACACTAACAGGCAATAACATATAGATCAATAGATAAACAGGAGATATCCTCAGACACATCTGTCAGATACTTCCAGTTCCATTTGTTGTAAATAGGAGAAAGGAAAAACACACTCAACACCAGAACTGAAGACACCTCCGAAAGGGGGAGGGGCATATCAAAAACGGTATTAGAGTAGGAGCCAAAACCAGACATGGTTCCTCTTGATGATGTCTTTAGCCACTAGATCCTATAAAAGGGGCTGTTGAGGTAGCGAACCATTGGTTGGAATTCCTCCTGTGGAGTGGACAGTTTTTTACCATAAACACCTGATGTTTTGTTACTTCATTTATTGTTTTTTCTTTAAACTCTTTAGCATTTAAAGCAGCCACATCTGGCCCAAATATTCATTCTACCCATTTTTTGTTCAAACTGGCCTGCCTGCTTCTCACACCTACTTAACAATGTCATTCTAAAAATAAACAATCATATCACCGAAATTTCAAAGCTATGAGATAATTCATGACTAATTCAAAACAATGGGAATAAACAAGCATTACATTTGACATAGTAATTCTGAATGCTAAAGGGTTAATGTTTATTTTTCTAAGCTGTCATAGGATGGTTAGTGTGGATACTTATTGGAAGTAGTCTTTTTTACAACTGGACGCTCTTCCAGTCACCAACCCAAGTTTTACAAGGTAGTTCTTTTTATTTTTATTATATTACTCTGAGAGCACAGAGTAATGTTCACTGGGAATATAAATACAATGTCACCATCTTTTCCAATCAGACAGTCTCATACATGAAATGGAAATGACAAGTTTCACAGAAACATACACACACACACACACACACACACAATAGGTTTATACAGTTTCTGTCTATCAATTTTACTCACAAGACATTGGTTGGTTAAAGGCAGTAGTAGAAGACACTAATTCAAGGTACCACACAATGGGACTGAACTTAAGATTACACAGTTGCTAAACAAGCTGCTTACTCACACAGCTATTTATGTGCCTGTATAACTAAAAAAACATTGAAGTAATCATCATCACCATTTAACATCCATTTTCCATGCTAGCATAGGTTGGATGGTTTGACCAGAGCTGGTACAATCAGGAGCCACAACAAGCTCCATTGTCTGTTTTGGCACAGGTTCTAAGGCTGGATGCCCATCCTAACACCAAACACTCCACCGAGTGTACTGGGTGCTTTCTATGTGGCACCAACACCAGTGCTTTTATCATGGCACCAGCATGAGAGCCTTTTATGTGGCACCAGCACTGGTGTCAATTCTGTTGTAGGCAATTTTGATATACCAGTAACTTATCTACTGTTAAGAGTTTCTGTTATTGTTTAACCCCAACTCAGACCTGATTTAACAAACTTATGACCAAAGATATTCCAGCTGTGATCAGCTCATCTTATTTATTGTTAACTACAAGTCAGATCTGATCCAGCAGGTCAACAATCAAAGGTAGCCTAGCTGTGATCAGCCTAGTTTATTACTGTTTAACCCTAAGTCAGTCTGATCATGCAGACCTATGATTGAAAATATTATTTCTAACATATGAAGTTATATGAAGGCTCATTGTTTGCAAGACATCCACTAGTGTGTGTATGTGAGGTTTGTTGTAGTATGTATAATATGGATATGCCTCTGTGTGTGTGTGTGTGTGCATGCACATGTGGTAGTATCTTGTCTTACCTGCCTCTCCAGTGCCTTTAAATAAATTTGCTCTTTCTTCCTTGTGCTGTTCATATTGTTATCTGACTCACCAAATACCAAAGCCCCAGGTCTGGCACCAAAGTTTTCTTTGGAGCTTGCTACATTTGAAAAGCTTCAAAAAGAGTAAAAATAAAAGGAAAACAATGTTGTAAAAGTTGTTTTCAAATTCTCCCTGAATATTGAATATGTGTATGAGATACATATCATTTGGTAATTTTCTTTAATGTCTGCAGTCCATGTTAGTGTTGCTTAGATGGGAGATTATGAAGACAGGATTTTTATGGTCAGAGGCTGAAGCATATTGATGGCAAAAAGGATTAATTGAAGGCTAATGTTGATAGAGACAAGGTTTAATTGAAGGTTAAAGTTGATGGAAGTAAAGTCTAATTGAAGGTTCATATTTGATGGAGACAGGATTTACTTGAAGACTAATCATGGAGAGAGGGCTTAACTGAAGGCTAATGGTGATGGAAAGAAGGTTTTATTGAAAGTTAATGTTGATAGAGACAGGGTTCAATTGAAGCTTAAAGTTGATGGAGATAAGGTGTAATTGATGGTAAATGTTGATAGAGATAAGGTCTAAATGAAGATTAATATTTGATGGAGACAAAGATTTATTTGATGAAGACAAAGATTTATTTGAAGGTTAATCATAGAGAGAGGGCTTAATTGAAGGCTAAAATAAATATTTGGTGAAGGTGAGCATTAATTAAAGGTTATTGTTGATAGAGAGGTTTAATTGAAGCATAACATTAATGGTAGCAAAGTTTGACTGAAGGTTAATATTGAGCAAGACAAGCTTTAATTGAAGGTTAATATTGATGGAAACAAGGCATAACTGAAGGCTAATTCTGTTCAATGGTTGAGAGTTGATGTTTCACCTTGTCTTAAACATGGTTCTAACTCCAACATACTCCCATAAAGAAAATCTTTATTTATACTTACTTCTTTTTTGGCTGTGCTTTAGTTTCTAGTTCTTCAGTTCTGTTACCAAGGAAGGAAGGTTCAAAACCTGGAATATACAAGCCCAAAAAGATATAACAACATTATTACGTAAAACCTACATATACATATAAGCTCTATTTTATGCATTTGGTCTCACTGTAACTTATCATCAATGTCATCATTCCATGTCTATGTGCCATGCTGATCAGCCGAAAGACAGCACTGTACTCCAATGTCTGCTTTGGCATGACCTCTATAGCTGAAGACCCTTCCTAATAATGCAAAGCACTTTACAACATGTACTGGGTGCTCTTTTCTTGTGCCACCAGCACTAGTGAGGTCACCATGCAGCTCAGAAGACTACGAGCCCCAAGGGTGTGGCCTTAAGCTAGGAGATGTGGGTAACAGTATGAGAGAAGAGGCCAGAGCAGAACAGGTCTCTTGCTATAGAGGAGCAATATGACAATGCATATTTTAGACGAGAGGCTAGACATGATTAGGTGGAACTGGAAAGAGATAGAATAGTGGTAATAAGTTTCAGCTAATTAGCACTGCTTGATCTTTCCCTTGTTTCAATCAGTAGACTGCAGCTATGCTGGGGCACTGCTTTGAAGAAGTTTTAGTTAAATGTATCAACTCTCAGCACTAATTTTGTAAAGCCTGTTACTTATTCTATCGGGCTCTTTTGGCGAACCACTAGGTTATGGTGATGTAAACACACCAGCACCAGTCGTCAAGTGGTGGTGGGGAGGAAACAAACACACACACACATTATATACACATATACACGGCAGGATTCTTTCAATTTCTATTTACCAAATCCACTCACAAGACTTTGATGGATGTCTGGGCTATAGTAGAAGACACTTACCCAAACCATGTAGTTGGGAAGCAAGCTTCTTACCACACATCCCCGCCTGCATATTACAAATAAATAGTCTGTCTATGAGACTCAATGGTTAGGAAATTAACGTACTGGACTATTGACTACATGGTTCTGATTTCAAATCTTACTACTATTATTATATTGTATCCCTGGATAAAGCAAAACTAACAGCTCTGGCTCCATTGGTCAGGTGATTGATGATAAAAGAGGTGAGCGATGGAGAGAGAGAGAGAGAGAGAGAGAGAAAGAGAGAGAGAGAGAGAGAGAGAGAGAGAGAGAGAGAGAGAGAGAGAGAGAGAGAGAGAGAGAGAGAGAGAGAGTTATGGAGAAAAGTTATATTTGTAAAGTGCTATACTGACCTGTTGTCACTGAGTTATCAAAATGGTCTTTAATGCCATAAAAACGATATGCATCATCAATGGAACTGCTAGCACCATCTTGTAACAGACCACTGTTGAAATATAAAGAACAAATATGGTGCAAAATGGATTAATAAACAAGGTGTAGTGAGTCTAACAAAGTGATTATAACAAAAGGTCTAACAAAATATTGACTATAACAGAAGATCTGACAAGGTGTAATCTAAATCAGAAGGGCTAACAAGGAGTAGTCTATATCAGAAAGTCTAACAAGGTGCAATCTATAAGTTTAAGAGAACATAGACTATAGTATAAAGTCAAACCAAACCTAAATTATTGTCAGCCTAATAAGGTGTAAAGTCTTGGCAAGTCTGAGAAGACCATCTGTGGAGCTTGGAATCTTGAGTTTTGCCAATATTAAGTATCTGGGGTACGTTTTTAATATTTCTATAACTTCCAAGGCTTATAGAAGTTCCAAAAAGATTATATACTTAAATACTTCAAACCTATATTCTCCCACCCAAAATTTAACATTTCAGGGTTGAACAACTGCAAAATATTTAGGGTATTTGGAACTGCCAAAATTAAATACTTACGATGGTTCATAGAGCAAACTGGGAGGGAGAGGTGGTACATGATTGTTTTGTGGTAGGGTGCTGATACTTCTGCTCATAAGCTGTTGGTTGTCAGTCCCTGTAAATCTCCCAGATAATTGAGGATGCTGAGAGTCAAGTGGAGGGCTGAAATATTAATAGATCTTTAGGTTATGGCAGTCAAACATTGTTGTTTAACCCCAATCCCTTTTGATATTTACTTGCTAAAGATTGCACCTGGTTCTATTATACAGACGTACAGTTTTAAAGTGATCTAGATTAAAACTTTATGCCGCAAGGTTCAGTTCTTGTTACGGTTTAATGGCTTGCATGCCTCAATAACCCTGACAGTTATGCCAGAAAAGTGCAAACTCCTGCTAGGGCTTCCCTTGCAGGACAGGTCAAAAGGATAGTGACCAGACAAATTTGGACCACTTCTTTTCATTATTAGAAAATAAAAAAAGCGAAGTAAAAGCAGCATCAATGACAAAAGAGGAAAGCCTTCCTTTAGGGAAACATGTGATGTGGTGCTGCAAAATCCAAAAGGAAGCTGCAAGCTGATTCTCCTTAACCTACGAGGGGGAATAAACAGGTGCACAAGAAATTGTTGGAGGTAGGATATTGAGGAAGAGCTGAAAAATGCAGAGATCCAGTAGGAGAAAAGCAGGAAAGACAGCCCAGAACTGAGAACAGGAAAGAAAAATCATTGCTGGCCTATGCTCTACGGAGCAAAAAGCTTAAGAAAGAAATTAAAACTTCACATCAAAATTTCATGTTAAATACTGTTCTAAACATCAGCTTAATATCATCATCATTATCATCATTTAATGTCTGTATCCATGTGTGCATGGGTTGAACGGTTAAGTACTCAATTGCACTTGGAACATCCAGTTCAAAGTTCAAAACAACCACAATGGTGAAACATATGTAGAGACAAATGGTAAAAACATGTCTTTATTTCAATTTCTCTTAAATATGTTTACATATTTTCTCAGGAAAATCATGTCCCACCCCACCCAATGTTCATCTCTCAATGTCCCCAAGGGGTCACTACTGCCCAGGTTAAGAACACTGACCTAGAAGGACTAAAAGGGTAAAGGCCCCCTTGAGAAATGAATGACCATGGGATTGCACCTAGAAAGTTACCCTCCTAGGTACAAGTCCAGGCAAGGTTGTTTATGGAAGACCAGGCATCGCCCATGCATACCAGCTTCCCCTCTCCATGCTACCGATGTTATCCAAGGGAAAGGCAATGGCTGATACAGCTTGACACCGGTGACGTTGCAACTCATTCAACAACTGAGTGAACTGGAGCAATGTGAAATAAAGTGTCTTGCTCATAAACACAACACACAACCTAGTCCAGGAATCAAACTCACTACGTCATGATTGTGAGCCCAAAGCTGTAACGACTGAGCCATGCACCTTCATCCTAGAAGGATTATCACTCAATAAAACTAACTGATCACACTGTTGTTCAAGTAAAGTGAAAGTGCACATCGCTATCATAAACCAATTTAACATTCAAATACATGGCTGTCTTCTTTGCTCAGTATGCAAATGATTCTACCAGCTTGATACCTTATTTAATAATAAAAATATTAAATACAATGTTTTAATTACCATTTAGCTTATTTCATCATTAAATGAAATTATTATTACCTTCTATAATCTTGGAGAATGTCTTTTGTCGCAGGTTGAGTTTCCTTCTTAGCCTGACCAAATGGTAGCAAGGGTTCATAGATTTTTTTCGACATTTCTTTCTCTTCCCTTTAGAAATATAATATAAAACAAAACAACAATGATATCAGGCGAATGTCAAAACCTTGGTCCTAACAACAAATGATATGCTGTTTTGATCAAAAACTGGACCAATCTACTACACTGGTATTAATTTACAGTACTGGGTAAAAGCTGGATCAATCTATCACACTGGTCAAAGGTCAAACTGTTCTATTGTACTAGTCAAAGAGTTTAGAGATTTACTATATCAGTCAAAAAGTTGACCAATTTACTGCAAGGGTTAACTCTGCTGATAGTAACCAGCCCGAGACTGATCCTCAGTCTATGACTCAACCCTCTTGCATTAACCCTTTAGCATTCAAATTATTCTGCCAAACGTAATGCTTATTTACGTACATTGTTTTGAATTAGTCATACATTAATCTCATAGCTTTGAAATTAATGATGTGATTGTATATTTTTAGTATGACATAGTCAAGTGGATGTGAAAGGCAAAATCGGGCTAGTTTGAGCATAAAACAGGTAGAATATTTGGGCCAGATATGGCTGGTTTAAACGCTAAAGGGTTAAAGGGATGTGAATTAAAATCTTCCATCAGAATGTTATGTTAATTTAAGTTCCAAACACCGGATTAATGCTGACAATTTTATTTTACTAAATTTTTCCTTATTAACTAAGATTTCTTTATTTCTAAATTTCACTATTACTAAAATTTCCATTATTTACAAAAATTTATTGAAACAAAGGCTTGTAGGTTCAGAGAAATATGGTAGCAAAAGTGTTAAAATGATCACTAATCTAATGTACAGATCGAAGAGCTGAGTATCTATGTGCCTTGAACAATTGCATTGAATAGCATCTTTGGCAAAGACATTTAACTGTCAATGGGTTTGTTCACATATGCATAATTTATGAGCAGTGAGCCCAACACATCACCCTCTCTCCCACCACCGCTAGCTCAATGTATTTAATGAACCCCTCTCATCCTTCAACATATTAAGTGAACTCTCTGCTGCATGCATTTAAATCAGATCACCATCACTATTTTATTACTTTAGTGTCCACTTTTCCATGCTTGCATGGGTCAGGCAGAATTCATTGAGGCAGATTTTCTATGGCTGGATGCTCTTCCTGTTACCAACCCTCACTTGTTCACAAGCAAGGTAATATTTCCCCATAGCTGCAAATGTTTACACAGAAGATATGAAACAAATGGCATTACTTTTATGATAGTGGTGTTTATTTATCATGCAAAATTAAGATAAGGAGACACTAATACACTTCCCCCCATACATACATATATACATCACATGGGCTTCTTTTCATTTTCCATTAATAAAGTCCACTCACAGAGCTTTTGAGTGGTTTGGGGCAATAGTAGAAAATATCTATTCATGGTACCAAACAGTGGGATTGAACCTGAAATAGCATGGATGTGAAGTGAACTTCTTAACCACAGAGACATGGCTGCACCTTTAGAGTCATGCCTTTACATACCTATAAATTGATGAGAAAGGATTTTCAGATGCTGGGCCTTTCTGAGGAAATGACAAGGGACTGAGAGATGTAGCAATTTGCTGTGCTTGGTAAGACATGTCAAGCTAAGTGAAAATCCCTGTCTTCTACACATACAGGCTTGTCCTTTCAGGTGCCGGTGCCACTTAAAAAGCACCCGTGCAGATATTGTGTAAATGCACCTGTGCCAGTGGCATGTAAAATACACCCAGCAAACTTTGTTAAGTTTGTTGGCATTAGGAAGGGCCATAGAAACGATGCCTCAACAGACAGCTGGAGTCTGGACAGCTCCCTGCTAGCCAGCTCCTTGTCAAACTGTCCAACTCATGCCATGGAAAGCAGACGTTAAATGATGATGATGATGATGATGACAAACACTGAGTATGAGCCACATGAATATGACCATTCTGGAAGGTCATGTAAAGGTCATGTGCACTGTACCATCTCTCAATAACATCATCATTATCATCCTTGTTTCTATGTCTGCTTATCTAAACAGGAGCAGGTGAGACCAACTGACCATTCCAGTGTCTTTATGATCTTGGACTAAGCTACATCAATTATATTTACCTTACAAACAAAACAAAAGACAAAGATATTATGTTGACTTTACATTTGAATCAACTGGTGTCAATATTTATTTCAGCAACCTGTGTTAATATATAGATTGGCAAAATAACTCAATCTACATAATAATACATAATATAGAATATGGTATTTTATAATACTGATTTCAAATTTTTGGCACAAGGCCAGCAATTTCGAGGGAGGGGGTAAGTCAATTACATCGACCCCACTGCTCGACTGGTACTTATTTTATCAACCATGAAAGGACGAAAGGCAAAGTTGACCTAGGCAGAATTTGAACTCAGAACATAAAGATGTGCAAAATGCCGCTAAGCATTTTGACTGGCATGCTAACAGTTCTGCCAGCTCGCCACCCTATGGTATTTTATTATATAAAAAATATATATTCAGAAAATACACTCTAAGACATACTACTTACAGTTTGGCAGCATTCTTTTCATCAATTTGTCTTTGAAGTTCCTCCCGATAGCTCTGCTTTTTTCTTTGTCTAGCACTTCTCCTCTCTGTACCTGTTGAATAAATAGCCATACTTCATAGGTGACTTTTTTTAACAGACAATTAGATTTATGTAAAATCTCTTTCAAATTTTCTTCATTAAACACAGTTACACTAATGTTCTCATATTAGTGTACCACAAGAGGCACATATTCATATTTATGCTGGGATTTCACAGGTTAATTGTTCGAACAACTATGTTTATATCTGCATGCAGAGTAATCTTACAGAAAAAAAACAAGCAAAAGGAAAGTATAAAAACTGATAGAAGGGACATTCTTATCAAACAGCTAAGTATCCTCTAAAGTGTGTGTAAGAAGGAGATTCAATAGCACCATGGTTAAAGCTATAAAAGATAAGCAACAAATTCAGAAAGTCTTTGGGAAGAATGGAACGATACCAGGTTAATAAGGAAAAGCTTTTGTTTTTAACAGTAAACAGGCGGGTCTAAGGAAACTACTGAGGGTTTGTGTTGGGAATTAACTAACTGGCACGCTGTCAGTTATGACGACGAAGGGTCCAATTGATCTGATCAACAGAACAGCCTACTCATGAAATTAACATGCAAGTGAGTGAGCACTCCACAAACACGCGTACACTTAATGCAGTTTTCAGGAAAATTCAGCTTGACACAGAATGTGACAAGGCTGGCCCCTTTGAATTACAGGTACAACTCATTTTTACCAGCTGAGTGGACTAGAATAACGTGAAATAAAGTGTCTTGCTCAAGGACACAATGCATTGCTGAGAATTGAACTCATGACCTTACGATTGTAAATCGAAAACCCTAACGACTAAGCCACATGCCTTCATTGTTGGGAATTAAAGAAAGTACAAACAAACCACTGATGAAGGCCCCTAACCAAGCCATTTGACTTTCCTTTCCATCCCAGCAAACTAATTTATTCCACATAACTTAATTCTTTTACAATCTGGAGAGAAGGGACAGTGCCCATAAGCTTTTCAGGTTGAGGTTTGTAAGGAGTATGTGGACAGGTTCCAGAGGGTAATTGATTTGTACAGGGTTTTTGTGGATGAAACACGATTGACAAGTCCCCTCAACCCCTTGGGGGTCGTTGGGATGCTGCAGCATATCTAGGGTGACAAAACCTGGCAGAACTCATCCCTATCCAGGCTAAACTCATTTCTACAGCTGGGTGGACTGGAACAATGTGAAACGAAGTGTTTTGCTCGAGAATAAACAGATCGACCAGTTTAGGAATTGAAACCACAATCTTATGGTCATGAATCCAACACTCTAACTACTAAGTGATGCGCCTCCACTAAAGGTACTCATTTTTACTGCTGAGTGAACTGGAGCAACGTGAAGTGAAGTATTTTGCTCAAGTACACAACACATCGCCAGGTCCAGGAATCAAAACCACAATCTTACGATTCTAAGTCCAGTACACAAACCATTAAACCATGTGCCTCTGAAACACAATAGGGCAGACAAAAGAAAACATGGATTGTGGTACACAGCTTGATAGCTTAGGGCCTAATTTCACCCAACTAGAGTACAAACCTGAAATATTTAGAAGGAAATATCTCCAATTTGACTTTGATGAAGGAAGAAGCAAAATTTTCGATCTATCAACCTCAACACTCATGGTTAGATTTTCATTTTCCAGTTCAAGTTTTGTTAATGCAGACAAAATACAGTTAAATCATCTGTAAATTCTTTGATTCCTTAGTGAACATAAAATTATTAATATTAAAAATATCTTGGCTGTATGGTAAGAAGCTTGCTTCTTAGCCACATGTTTCTATCTACCAAATCCACTAGAAAACATTTGCCCAAAGTGCCATGCAGTGGGATTGAACTTGGAACTATGTGGTTAGGAAGTAAATTTCTTACCACACAGCCCATGCATACACCTATCTATAGACTGATTAATCCTTTTGTTACTGTATTTCTATCTTTGTTTCAATTAATTTTTAAAATAAAGCATTAATTAAAATAACTTCGTCATAATTAAGCTAGTGTTTGGAATATAAAATGGCATGAAATTTTAATGGAAAGTTTTAATTATGATCATTTTAAATAAAGGATTTTGTAGCATAAAACAAGGAGTAATTTCAAGCAGGCTGGTAAAAAAATGTAAAGACTCCATTTGGTCATAAATGACCATGGAATTGCACCTAGAAAGTTCTCCTCCGAGGCACCTGTCCAGGCAAGGTTGTTTATGGAAGACCATCAGTCGCCCATGCATACCAATCTTCCTTCTCCACACCACCATTGTTACCCAAGGGAAAGGCAAAGGCTGATACAGTTTGGCATCAGTAACATTGCAACTCATTTCTACAGCTGAGTAAACTGGAGCAATGTGAAATAAAGTGTCTTGCTCAAGAACACAACACACTGCTCAGTTCGGGAATCGAACAGACTACATCATGATTGTGAGCTTGGTGGTCTAACCACTGAGCCATGCACCTTCAAGCAGGTTGATATCAAAAGGGTTAATAGGCAGATATGTGTCTACATCTGTCATACCGTCTTTGTTATATTAGTCTAGATTTGTCAAATTCTGTTCATCACATTTGTCAAACTGAGTTCATGGCACTTAAAAAAACATTACAGCAACAGCAAAAAAAAAAAAAAATTTAAGAAAATTGTAATGCATTTAGAATTTGTTAAAATATTATTTTAAAAAAAATTTGACACATGGACTGACCTAATGGTAAAGTAGCATAGGTTTCTTCAGTCTTTCTTGGAGGATATCGACTTCTGGTGGGAGTTCCTGGGTTTATAGGGCTTTTGTGTTGAAATTGTTCAGTTCCCTTGTTTGCTGTGAAGATCTGTGATATATTGGTGGCTGGCAGAGTTGGCAGTGGATGGCTTTGAGGGAGCTAACAAGAAAATGAAGGCATGATTAAGCTTAGCAAAATATATATGTGTATGTATGTATAATAGTGTGTGTTCATGTATATGAAAGAGCAAGGATAATATGAATGTAAGTGACTTAGGTGTACATACGTGAGCGGGCAAGTATAATATGTGTGTGTCTGAGTTAAGTATAAATATATGCCTGAGAGAGAGAGAGAGAGAGAGAGAGAGAGAGAGAGAGAGAGAGGGAAAGAGAGAGAGAGAGAGAAAAGAATTTAACTAATAGTTAGTGACAGCCAATTCAATTTGGTAATATTTAGATGATTACTAAGATAGCAAGCTGGTGAACTGTTAGCAAATCGGGCAAAATGTTTAGCAGCATTTCATCCATTTTTACGTTGTTACTTCAAATTCTGTTGAGGTCGACTTCGCCTTTCATCCTTTCGGAGTTGATAAAATAAGTGCCACTTGAGGACTGTAAAGGGTAAAGGTAAAGTTGCCTTCTCGAGTTGTACCAACCCATAAGGGCCAGTTTCTCAGTTTGCATGGCGGACAGGATGCTGGTCTGTTGCAGGATTACTTTTTTTGCCAGCTGAATGGACTGGACCAATATGAAATGAAGTGTTTTGCTCAAGAATACAATGCATCGCCCAGTCCAGGAATCGAAACCACAATCTTACGATCATAAGGCCAACTCCTAACCATTAAGCCATGCACTTCCACTAGTTGAGTACTGGGGTTAGTGTAATTGACTAGTCCCCCCTCCTGAACTTGCTGGCCTTGTGCCAAAATTTGAAATCAAAATTTGGATGATTACGAAGGTGAAACCAACTAGCATTATAGTATTTTTAGTACATACATAGATGTATACATAGATGATGGTTGTGGTGTGTAGTGAGTGAGGTGGTGCTCAGAAGTTTCAGACTTTGGGTAAAAGAAAATATGGAAGATTCGTACTCCAAAGCAGAAGCATTAAGAACGGTCCATCTGATGGTGTAAAGCACTCATGACAGTGTCATGTAAAAGAGACTGTGGTGTTGCAGAAAAGCAACTGTGTGGTGCCATGTAAAAGCACCTGTGCACTGCCACATAAAAGTGCCCATGCGGTGCCATGTAAAAGAGCCGGTGTGGTGCCACATAAAAGCACCTGTGCAGTGCCATGTAAAAGCACCTGGCACACTCTGTAGAGTGATTGGTGTTAGGAAGGGCATCCAGCTATAGAAACCATGCTAAGTCAGACTGGAGTCTTGTGCAGCTCTGGTCAAACCGTCCAACCTATGCCAGTGTGGATAATGGACATTAAAAGATGATGCTTTCTGTTGTAATTAGCTATTTCCCACTATGGTATTTGTTCTGACCGCAAGGCAGTGAGCTGGCAGAATCGTTAGCACGCCAAGCGAAATGCTTAGTGGTAATTCGTCTGCTGCTACGTTCTGAGTTCAAATTCCGCCAAGGTTGACTTTGCCTTTCATCCTTTCGGGGTCGATTAAATAAGTACCAGTTACGCACTGGGGTTGATGTAATCAACTTAGTCCCTTTGTCTGTCCTTGTTTGTCCCTCTATGTTTAGCTCCTTGTGGGCAATAAAGGATTTAGGTATTTGTTCTAACACTTGGTACACTGATTTCAAATCATGTTGATGTCAACTTTTGCTTTTCATCTTTGTAGGGTTGATATCAAAAATAAACAAAAACGTTTCAATTCCCTATGTTTACATGGGTGGAATAGTGTGTTTGCTGGGACAATTGCTTTTATAGATGGACAGATGCATAAAGAAATGCTGATCCTGTGGAAGGAACCTGTGGAAGAGGTAGAGTCAGGAAAACGTGGGATGAGGTTATGAAATGTGATCTTTGGATGTTGAGCCTCATGGAGGGAATGATAGGTGACTGAAACTTCTGGTGAATTGCTGTGCTTGAGAAGACATGCCAAGCTAAGTGAAATCATAGTTGTGGCCAGTGCTGGTGACATATAAAGGACACCAATGCAGGTGACATCTAAAAGACTCCCAGTACACTCTGTGAAGTGGTTGACTTTAAGAAGGGCATCCAGCCATAGAAACTAAGTCAAAATAGAGCTTGTGCAGCTCTCTGGCTTACCAGCTCCTGTCAAATCATCTAACCCATGCCTGTATGGAAAATGGATGTTAGATGATGATGATGACGACAATGTTCTTCCCACTACTAAAAATGTGGTAAGTAAATAGAGTTATGTGCCTAGCTCAAAGGAACAACACAATTTAGAACTCACAACCAGGTGGTGAGCAACTTAAAACCTCAAACCCACTATACTACATTACTGGAAATATAAAATGCTATTTCAAGACTGCTGGAGTTTTGAGCCCATGACCAGTAAGTTCAAACTTAGTAGCAGCAAGTATCAAAGTATCAATTAACTCCAGCTATTTTACAAACATAACACATCACCCTATATCTTGTTGGTGATCAGCCTCAGGTCAGCTGAGATCCAGTTGACATATAATTAAAAACAAAACCATCTTCCTCAGACAGAGTGTACCTAGGACTACATTAATCCAATGTATTCTATTATTTAAAAAAAAACCCACTAAGGTATGATTTGATAGATATTTAACTGCTATTTCTAGTAGGCACAACAGCAAAGTGGAAGCTGTCTCAGCTCATTGTTTTTATTTGTCTCGGACAAAAATTTTCATTGAATCTTTCTGTGGTAAGATGTAACTTGGCTATTATTTCTAGCAGAATCAGTGACCACATGCAGATTCTCTTGGTGACTGTTAGATACCCTATATTTTGTGAGAGTGCACGTGTATGTGTCTCTGTGTGATGCGTGTATGTGGTATGGATAAATTACAAAATTATATTTAACAAAAAATTTAATGAGTAGATCAGAAAAGACAGAAAACACATAAAGTGAACTTACAGGGGAAATTTTGGAGTCTAAAGGATGTGGTCCTTCTCGTAGTTTGTCCCAAAGAGGATCATCAAGTAAATTATTAGATACTGCAAGTAATGGTGATTGGTTTCTTCGAAGACGAGACTCTATTTCTTCATTAAGCGTTGGTTGGTATTGCCTAAAAAAGAAAAAAAAAGTACTAGAGATATTATTAGTGTTTGATAGCAATACAAGAAAAGACATTAGTTTTTGGTTATACAGTCAGTGATAGTTATGATAAACATAGTTGTTTGGCTATGAATGACTGGCAGTCCATCGGTTATGACGATGAGGGTTCCAGTTGGTTTGTTTAACAGAACAGCCTGCTCGTGAAATTAACATTGAAGTGGCTGAGCGTTCCACAGACATGTGTACCTTTAACATAGTTCTCAGTGAGATTCAGTGTGACACAAAGTGTGACAAGACTGGCCCTTTGAAATACAGGTACGACTCATTTTTGTCAGCTGAGTGGACTGGAGCAATGTGAAATAAAGTCTTGTTGGGTGATGGTTCCTATAGCTTGATGGTCTTCCTAGCACCAATACCAAACATATTGTTATTTCTTAGAGACGATCATCATCATTATCATCACCAACATTTAATATCTGTTTTACATGCTGGCATGGGTTGGATGGTTTGACAGAAACTGGCAAGGCAAATTGTTTGTTTTGGCAGGGTTTCCATGGCTGAATGGTCTTCCTAATACCAACCACTTTAGAGAGTGTACTAGGTGCTTTTTACATAACACCTTGGTTTTAGAATCTCAATTCTGTTGTGGTGGGCAGGTCTCCTTGAGTACAGCAATATGCCACATAACTTGGTCTTCTGTCATCTTCCTCATAAGGCTTAGCATTTTGTATACAGCTATGTACACACACACACACACACACACATATAGGGTAAACATAAAGACTCCCTTCAGTCATGAATGACCATGGGCTTGCATCTAGAAAGTTCTCCTCCAAGGCACAAGTCCAGGCATGGTTGTTTATGGAAGACCAGCTATCGTCTATGCATACCAGCCTCCTTTCTCAATACTACTGATGTTACCCTTACCCAAGGGAAAAGCAAATATCGATACAGCTTGGCACCAGCGATGTTGTAACTCATTTCTACAGCTGAGTGAACAGGAGCAATGTGAAATAGTGTCTTGCTCAAGAACACAACAAACAGCCTAGTCCAGGAATTGAACACATTACCTTATGATTATGAGCCTGACGAATCATACGTGTTCACTATGTATATATATATATATATATATATATATATATATATATATATATATATATATATATATATACACACACACACACTCATATGCACATACACACATACCCAATCCATCATATGCACACATGCAAACATATACACAGCCACACCCACCCACTCACACACTTTTCACCACCTTCAACTGAAACACCCGCTACTTACCTGTTTGTTGACTCACACCTTCATACATACATCACTCACACAAACACAAACCTATTATGCTCACAGATACTACTACCACACACACACACTGACCACTTTTGCACTTACCTGTCTCAAAAAAATCACTTTCTCTATCTCTTTCCGTTTCCAGTTACTTCAGCAATGTAACTCCCCCCCCCCCCCCAAACACACACACACACACAGAGTTGGCAATTTCTTTTCTTTCTTTGGACTTTTCCCTTTCTCTTTTCTGATGAAGAGCTATGCTTGAAATGTTAAAAACTTTTTTTCATACCGAGTGTCAAATTAATACATTCCTTGTGCATGTTCTCTTGCTATCTGTTAATTTTGTTACTCATATATTTGAATTGATTGTGTATTTGTATTGGCCATATAAGGTTGGCAATAGGAAGAGAGCATTCAGCTCAGTAAAATGTTCATTTAACCCAAGCTAACAAGAAAAATCAGATATAAAAATGTGAATAAATGAATAAATAGATATATACCCACACACACATACACATGCAAATAGATAGATATATAGGTAGATAGATAGATAGCAACTGGTGCAGACATGACAGACTAAAAGAATTGAAAACTGAAGGCAGCATTACCTGCTAGTATTCGGTTCATCTCTACTCCTTTCATGGGGTCCATTTGCCCATTTGATATGTTTATTGGGCTCTGAACTTTCTGTGTTCTCAATAGCTTTCAAGCGATTACGCAACAATGGCTTTTCTACACCAAACACATCCTGGGATATAAATAATAAAAATGATGAGGGCTTCAGACTCTAATAAAAAGGCAGTTCATTTATGGTCACGATTTGACAACAAAATTCTTCAATGTAATGTAATCTTGCCTCATTGTCAAAACATTAATTTCATTTTTTTTTTTTTTTTTACAAAATATACCAATTTTAAAAGGAAGATTCTCAGCGTTACTAGTTAGAAATAACAGACAAATCTCTTTCAAATCACATCCTATTCATTATCATCATCATCATTTAATGTCCACCTTCCATGCTGGCATGGGTTGGATGGTTTGACAGGAGCCAGCTAGGCAGGAGCCTGCACCAGATTTCTGTGTTTGTTTTGGCAGGGTTTTTATGGTTGGATGCCCTTCCTAACACTGACCACCCAGCAGAGTGGACTAAGTCCACATGACCACCAGAAAGGACACAGTCATACCTGGAATGTCATAGATCATAGGGCTGCTTGATTCTAGTTTTGAGCAGATGATAAGCAACAAGATATGAGGGGGTGCTGAAAAGTTCTTGGTTTTAAGGGTATTGCAAAAGGCTTGGTTGGAGGCCCAACCTTCTGAGTTCTTTTACAGGGCTTAGAATAGGACTACTGCAATAAGTGTGCAAATTTGAAAGGGAAATATGTTGGATAAAATCATAATTAACTGATCCTCCTGTATTTTCTTTTACCCAAAGCCAGGAACTTTTCAGCACACCCTCATATAGTATACATTATATCCAACAAGATGTATACTATATACACTATATTATATACTCTATATGTAAGTACCAGCTAGGAAGCCTCTATATGGTTGCCCAACCTGCTATAAAACAACAGCTAAATTGCCCTCAAATATGCATGTTTGATGTGGCCCCAGAGACACAATGTCTGAATAAAACATAGGATGGTAATAGATGAAGAACCTTTGATTAACCCTTTAGCATCCAAATGTAAGGCTTTTTCATTCACACTGATTTTAATTAATCGTGCATCATTTTGTAAATTTGAATTTCTTATGACATGATTGTATATTTTTAGAATAACATTGGGAGGTAGCATATGTGGGTTGGATACGGCCAGTTTAAATGCTAAAGGGTTAAAGAGCAACTCCACCACCAATAATTACTGATACTGACCAGTGATAAACTGCTTCCAAAGCCTGGGTGTGAAGCTGTATTGTCTACAGGTCCTTTAGAATTACCATAACGTCGCAGGTTCTCCTGCAAACCAGAGCAGTATAGCGTTAGTAATCTCAAACACAAACAGCTTACTGCAACAGATTATCCACCAAATTCATAAGAAAACTAACTGACACACACACATATATATATATATATATATATATGTATATATATATATATATATATATATATATATATATATATTCTATGAGTAAAACAACAAACAGAGACAACTGACTGAAATGTCTCCCTATCTGTCTTTCTCTCTCTCTCTCATATATATATATATATATATATATATGTATATTTATATATATAATAATACAAATGATATGTGAGCATATGCTTATATACATATATCTACATACTTACATCTACATGTATATATAGATACATATCCGGGTATAGGACATCAAAAAACGTGGACAAAAAAGGAATGGGAACATAAATAAAGCACAAAAAAACGGACAACAGACTGAACACACAGGAAAACAGACGAGCCGCTTATGGAACTTTTCCTTCATCAGCTGCCTCTTTTCTAAACTAATATAGATATATAAATAAATATTTTTTCTCCATTATTCCTCTTCTCTCTCATATCCTCTCACCATATGGACTTACCCCAGCCAAATGCTTTTGGTAATCGTTCTCTAGTTCTTCTCTGAGCTTCTTCTTTCTTTTGTCATATTCACCAAACTTAGAAAAAAAATCCACAGATTCAGTAGTGTTCTTGGTCACTGGTTTTGGTGGTGGCTCAGGCTGTTGTGTTGTCTGTCTTTGACTGTTCAGCTAAACAAACAAACAAAAAACATTTTAATTCACCTCATTTATTTGATTTGATTAAACTGGGGTAGGCATGGTTGTGTGTTTGAGAAATTCATTTGGCATCTGCAAGATTTCAGGTCCGGTACCACTATACAACACTATGCAAGTATCTTCTATTATTGCCCTAGCCCAGCCAAATCTTTGTGAATATTTTTGGTAGATGGATAGTGAAAGAAGACCATTGTATGTATGTGTGTGTGTGTGTGTGTATAACATCTCTCCTTCCCTACTTAATTTAACACTGGCATATTTATATGTATATTTGCAGCTGCAGTAACGCTTATATTTATAATGCTTACCTTGCTCTCACCCCCAGTAGGGGCAACAATTTTAACATGTTTGAATGATGATAGGTTAAAAGCGAGAACAATTGTTGTGACATGTTTGTTATCAAACGATCACAGAAACCTTCTTTCCAGGTGCTGAATAACAACTCTCCTTTCCATGTTCCCTCCCACATCCCTTTTCCAGTTTTCAGAGTTGGCACAGTAAATGTAGGGACATTGAAATGTAGGTCTAACGAGATTGTAGAGATGCTTGAACAGAGGCGTGTTGATGTGTGTTGCATCCAAGAGGTAAGGTGGAGAGGAGCTTCAGCCAGGTTCCTCACAGTTAAGACACATAGGTATAAAATCTTCTGGGAAGGTAACAGTGATGAAGTAGGTGGTGTGGGCATACTTCTTGCAGAGAAATGGGTGGATTAGGTCATAGAGGTAGTCAGAGTGTGCAATAAAGTGATTAAGCTCAGGCTAGTCTTGCAGAATAGTATAGCTACAATTATATCTGCTTACGTCCCACATGTAGGCCTACCAAATGAACAGAAGGACCACTTTTATGATATTCTTCTGTAGGCTACCTCAAAGATGAGTGACAATGATCTCATCTCTGTGGCTGGGGATTTCAACAGGCATGTTGGACAGCAGTTTTATATCTTCTATGGTGTACATGGGGGCCATGGAATTGGTTCCTGAAACAATGAAGGAACAAGGCTACTGGAGTTCTGTGATGAAAATAACCTATTGATCTGCAACATGAACTTCAGGAAACAAACTAACAACCTGATAACCTATCAATCAGGTAATTCTGCAAACCAGATCAATTTTCCCATTTCTGGTAAGGCAACTTCAGGAGAAATACCTAGCCAAAGATAAATTTAAACTTCTGTACTTGGCTTTTGTTGACTTGGAGAAGACTTTTGACAGGGTCCCCTGATCCCTTATCTGGTGGTCATGTGGAAAGTAGAGATAGACAAGTGGTTGGTGAGAGCCATACAAGCCTTGTACAGGGACACTGCCAGTAAGGTGAGGGTGGGCAGTGAGTACAGTGAAAAATTCAGGGTACAAGAAGGGTTCACCAAGGATTGGTGTCCAGCTCCCTTTTGTTCATCACAGTCCTCCAGGCAATAACAGAGAAATTCAAGATAGGCTGCTCCTGGGAGCGCCTCTATGCTGATGTCTGTGTGAACAGCTATGTTGCATGGCAGTGAAACATAGGCTTTCACAGCAGAGGACATGCGTAGGCTTGAAAGAAATGAAGCCAGTATGCTTCACTGGATGTGCAATGTCAGTGTGAATGTTTGATAGAGTGTAAGCATCTTGAGAGATGAATCACATGTGGTGTGCAAGAGAGACGACTGCGCTGGTATGGTCATGTGATGTGTATGGACGAGGATAGCTGTGTAAAGAAGTGCCGATCTATAATTGTGGAAGGAACCTGTGGTAGAAGTAGACCCAGGAAGACATGGGATGAGATGGTGAAGTATGATCTTCAAACTTTGAACCTCACAGAGGCAATGGCTGGTGGCTGAGACTTGGTGATGTGCTGTGCTTGAGAGGACCCGTAAAGCCAAGTGCACCCATGCTGGTGGCACGTAAAGAACATCTTTTGAATGTTGCACCTCATAAAAAAATCCTTCAAGATAAAAATATATGAGTGTGTGTGTGCATGTGTATGTGTACATGTGCACATGCAAAATCTGCCTCAACAAATTCAATCTGATCCAAGCAAACATGGAAAAGTGGACTTAAAATGATGATGATGATAATGATGAAACTTTTACCTTCTCTCCTGCAGACACTGACATGGCCCTCAGCTCATTTAGCTGTCGTTCCAAGCGTCCAATGTTCAATTCCTGCCGGGAGAGGTTCTTCCTTGCAGGGGATTCCAGTTGTGGAATTGTCATTTCATTCTCCTTAAATTTGCAATCACAAACAAATAATTGATTAGTTAATTACAATTTATCAACATTATGTTTGGTTGAAAAATATTTGAATATCATTGGCATAGTAAGTTAATCAACTAAAATGTTTATCAAAGGATACAGGTTCAAATTCAAGCATGCTTCTTCTGAGATTTACTCTTTTTAAATCTCTGTTGTTGTGCTAGGTTAACCCCAGACAGCCCTAAGTGCATAGACCAATGACCAACCTACCTTTCCATATATTTTGGATGGTGCCTATCAACTTCTTTGATTTCATAGTGGCCCAGAAGATAAAATAAAAAAATTACTGGCACACATTGTATGGAATGTATTTTAAAAAGTCATATTTTAAAGGTAAAAATACAAACAGATATTACATCTTCCTTATATTAAGGGTAAAGACCCCCTTTTGTCATGAGTGACCATGGGATTGCACCTAGAAAGTTACCCTCCAAGGTACAAGTCCAGGCAAGATTGTTTTTGTGGAAGACCAGCAGTCGCCCACGCATACCAGCCTCCCCTCTCCATGTCACCATTGTTATCCAAAGAAAAGGCAATGGCTGCTACAGTGTAGCACCAGTGATGTTACAACTCATTTTTACAGCTGAGTGAACTGGAACAATGTGAAATAAAGTATGTTGCTCCACAACACAACACACAGCCTGGTCTGGAAATTAAATCCACTACCTCATGACTCTGAGCCTGACATTCTAACCACTGATCCACACACCTTCACGTTGTTGTTGGCATCCTTTTGTCTTGGGAGACAATGCAGTTGCGCATAAACTAATCCAGTCTGGTTTTTACATTTCATGTCCTTTCCAGTTTCCTCTCCAGTTTTGCACAGGCCTGGGCTAGATGTAAGAAAATCCTGGGTAGCCCAATTGTCAGGATTCCTCTCTCAACCTTGGTGACATAGTCCAAAGGAGTGTAGAGCATTACGTTTGGCACCAGCTTGGTTGCAGGAGCTGCAGGAAGAATGTCGAATCGAACACTAAACTGCCTACGGGGCTCCACTCCGGATTTCTTTGAAAGTTGTCTCCTTTCTGTAACCCTGGATAGGGGCCCATATCGAGTACTGTCAGCTGGAGCCAACTGAGCCCGGGACTTGTGTCAGACAGGGTCGTCACTCCCTGAAATCGTGAAGAAAATCATTACCCACTACCTTCATGTTCTATTAATTATATAAATATAATGGTGCAGTGATGACTAAGTGGTCAAGAAGCTTGCTTTGCAGTGAAATGGCTTCAGGTTCAGTCCAACTGCACAGTACCTTGAGCAAGTGTCTTTTACTATAGCCTCATGTCTACCAATGCCTTGTGAGTGAATTTGGGAGATGGAAAACTGTGAGGAAGCCTGTTATGTGTGTGTGTGTGTGCTTGTCCCCCCACCACCACCACCACTTGACAGTTTGTTCAGGCTCAGTCATCTAGCAGTTCAGCAAAAGAGATCAATAGAATAGGTACCCACCTTATAAAAACTACTGGGGTCAATTAGTTCAACTAAAATTTCAAGGCCCAATGAATGAAACAAGTGAAATATAACATTGTAGCAAAGATACATGGTTACCTCTGACATAATGTGGATTAGCCATGGATTTCCACAACAGCAAGATATCAGTGTCTGTCCCTCTACCTTTAGCCTCTCAACACCTGGTTTAAAGGCTTATTCCTCTCTATAACACACCCCTCAGTATCAGGGGCATTTTCTCTGTCTTGTGAGTTACTCTATGACCTCACTGGTATTGGTGACATGAAAAAGTAAACTCTGTAGAATGGTTGGTGTTAGGAAAAGCATCCAGCCACAGAACCCATACCAAATCATGGATCCTGTTGAACTGTCTCATGTATACTTGTATTGAAGACCCGATGATGATGACTTGTATCTCTTATCTTTTACTTTTTAAAGGCTGATACTTATTCTATCAGTTCCTTTTGCTGAACTGCTAAGTTACAGGGATGTAAACCCACAAACACCAGTTGTCAAGTGGTGATGGTGGAAAATCACAGACATGAAGACATACAATGTGAAATAAAGTGTGTTGCTCAAGAACACACACACACACACACACAGCCTGGTCTAGGAATTGAAATAAAGTGTGTTGCTCACACACACACACACACACACATACATACATACATATATATAACGGGCTTCTTTCCATTTCCATCTACCAAATCCACTCACAAAGCTTTGGTCAGCCCAAGGCTATAGTAGAAGACACTTGCCCAAGGTTCCACACAGTGGGACTGAACCTGGAACCATGTGGTTGGGAAGCAAACTTCTGACCACACAGCCATGCCTGTACCTAGCAAATTTTTAGGATAACATGTTTTTTCAAGATGCTCAAGATTTAGTATAGATGTTCTAAAGCAATACGTTACATTTTTAAAAAGCCTTACAACACAATGGTGTACCATGGCACATCGTTTATCTTCTTTGATACCAATTTACCTGAGACCACCCTTGGTTCTACAATACAAACTTCTTATTTTAAAGGGATTGAACTTAAAGCTTTTACATCAAAATTTCATGCTAATCTGTGTTCCAAAACACCAGTTTGATAATGAGAAAGCTATTTTTTACTAAATTCTTTATTATTTTCAATATTAAATGAAACAAAAGCAGTATGGTGACAAAACAGTTAAGAATCACTTAACTGAAATCCTGATACTACATTGTCTAATATATACTTATTTCTTTTATTATTAAAGAGTGGAGGGAATTTGGCTGTTATTTCTAACATATTGAGTATCTGGGTAAAGGGTATATCATTGCATTGGTGTTTAAAGCTTAGTCATTCTTTGTTAACTTGTGATTATAGTCATAACACTTTATCTTCTGCTTTCTCTTAGACAAACAGTAACTGTCCACTTTTCATGTCAACCTACCTTACTGACCTCCAAGAACTCTGCCCTATTAGCTAATAATTGTCAATGATATCTTTCAGAAGTGTCCTTAGATTCCAGATCTTTACTCAATCACTTTTTGTTTTTCAAATATGAAACTTTGCCTCCACGTGTCTAAATACAGCAGAGAAAGATATATATTTAACATTTTAACTGAAAAATTAAATTTCTTGATTATTCCAGTAATTATACTAAATGGTTACTGAAAAATAGAATTGGTATTTTCTGCAAGTCACAGGGTCTCAATAAATTTGACATATCTCAACAAAAAAAAAAAAAAAAAAAAAGTTTCAAACATGACATTCCTCAACAAATGGCAGACTAGTATATAAAACTGCTTTCTACAGTTAAGGGTAATAACATTTTGAGCAGATATATATGATTTCAACATTAAAAGGCTTAAGAGTTAAAATTATCAGTTGGGCACATTCCCCATCACTAACCTATGCAAACATTCAGTGAAAATTACAGAGAAGTTCTTAAATTTGGATAAGTTTGAATATTCTGGGGGAGATAAAGAATTTGATATTTTAGGACTATCTAAGAATGAAAGAAAGAAATAAAGAGGAACAAAATTTTAAATCATGGCTGTCTCTCAGAGAAAAGACAATCATGCAACATTAGATTCCACATCTCCCCATGGTATACAAACTTACCAAAACTTATTAACTAATTTGGTCATAAATTATTTGCTAACTTTGTGAATCATGAAACATGCATTTTCAGAATAAGCTCATGTGATGGGAGGTGGGAATGACTAATGATGTCATCTACTTTGCAGTTATGTAATCAGGAAATAATTATAATTCACTTCAACATTTGTCCTTGTTTGTTTAACAAGATACCAGAGATTGAAATAGAAAGTTATTCTAATTGAAGTTGAAAGGAAACTAATAATAAACATGTAAGCCAGAGCAATGATTGTCTTAAAATTGTTGTAGTTTAGAACCAAGGGTGGTAAATCTATGGCAGAATTACCCAATGATACACATGGGAACATTTTATATAAAATTAAAAAGAATTATTGTTATTATTAATAACAACAATAATAATAATAATGGTTTCAAATTTTGCCACAAGGGCAGCAATTTTTAGGGAGAGGACTAGTTGATTACATCGACTCCAGTGTTTAACTGGTACTTATATTATCAACCCTGAAAGGATGAAAGGCAAAGGTGACCTTGGTGGAATTTGAACTGAGAACTGAGAATACCACTAAGCAGTTTGTTCAGTGTGCTAACAGTTCAGCCAGCTTACTGCCTTAACAATAATAATAATCTACTATAATAATACTCATGTGTTTTTCTCCATCATAACATATGAATGAGAAAGGAAGGAAGAGGTGATAGATAAATAAGGAAGGAAAGAGTGATGGCAAACTGGTAGTGAGAGCGTTTCAACTCTGTGAGTATGTATGTGTGTGTATGTAAAAGGGAGGAATGTGTGTGTGTGTGTGTGTGCAATGGAGGTGGGATGGTGAACATTCAATGCTGAAAAGAAAAAATCAAACAGTGTTTCAACTCTGCGTGAGTATGTGTGTGTACATGTACAAGGGAAGTATGTGAAGGCTTGTATGAGTGAACTAACGTTCTTTCAGTAACAAACACTGATCAATGTTACATCTCAAGAGACAACAACTAGATAACATTGACAAGTGTATTAATTTACCATCCATATTTATAGAAAAAATACAACAATTAGCTGCCATTTTTTGACAGCACGGGGCCAGCTAGTAATAATAATAATAATAATAATCCTTTCTAATATAGGCACAAGGCCTGAAATTCTTGTGCATGTCCTCTTGTTGTTTGTTGCTGTTAATATTATTATTTGTTTATTTGAATCGACTATATATATATATATATATATATATATATAAATATTCTTTATTTATGGGTTAGAGCTATGATTGGTTTCATGTTAAAAGAGAAATCCCTAAACAATAATCACATGGAACATCAGTGCTCATCTCCATTCAAAATGTAGATGGTACTGGTGCCACCTGAAAAGAACTCAGTCTACTTTGTAAGGTGGTTAGTGTTAGGAAGGGGCATCCAGCCATAAAAACCATACCAAAACAGACAGTGAAGCCCAGTACAGTCTTCTGCTTAGCCAACTTCTGTTAAACTCTCCAACCTATGCCTGCATGGAAAACGAATGTTAAATGATGATGACACACACACACTTTAGTTTGTCTCAATGTTGTGTAGTACCCTTTAGTCAGTAAGGAGTAAGACTAGTACATTAACACTTTAGCATTTAAACCAGTCATATCCAACTCAAATATTCTATCTATTTAATGTTCAAACTGGCCAGATCCAGCTTCTCACACTTATCTTACATTGTCATTCAAAAATAAACAACCACATCATCAAAATCTCGAAGCTATGAGATAATGCATGATTAATTCAAAACAATGTGAATAAACAAGCATAGAGTAATCTGAATGCTAAAGCATTAAACTCAGTTAGGTGTACAACTAGAACCCTAAACTCAAACATCTTTCATTACTGAGGTGGAGGTCTGGTGCCTTAAACCCAGTTAGGTGTATAACTAAAACCTTAAACTCAAACAACTTTTTGTTTCTACAGTGTAGGACTGGTATCCTAAATTGAGTTAGGTGCAACTAATACCCTAAACTCATAAACAAATTCTAAATAGCTTTCAACATACTCCTTCTTGACAGTTGAAGATCAATATGTTTAAAAAAAAAATTTTTTTTAATAAAAGAAAGGAAGGCAATGGAATTTCCCAAATGCTAAAAAGATTGATTGCATTCCTGAAACTGTTCCTAATTACTGAGGATTAAGAAATGACTAATTAGTTTCCAATATGCTGATTAACTGCATAAAATGATGACAAATGATATACAAATGAAACTGATAAAATGGATCTCTGAATTAGCAACATGAATGCAAGATTATAAAAATTGGTCTCCATCAAAATTGTAAACCAACAAGAGAAGGTATTAGCAAGTCAATTAACCTCTGCAGTTTAATAAGTCAAAATCTGTAGGAATTAAACTCAGTTAGGCAGGCAATGTTTTCCACACATTATTTTCCAGTTTAGAAAGAATATTATTATTATTATTATTATTATTATTATTATTATTATTATAAAACCACTTTAAAGATTTATATAATCCATCTGTTGCAACTGATGTTTAATGCTTATATTAGCAAAACTTAAAGGAAAAGAAAAAAAGATTACTTCAAAATATTTCTGATTTTACAAAATGCTTGCAGCAAGCACATATGCATGAGATCCTGAAGAACGTGGGAGATTTCACCATCATCATCGCCATTTAATGCCCGTTTTCCATGTTGGCATGGGTTGAACGGTTTGATGGAAGCTGACCAACTGAAGGGCTGTTCAGACTCCATGTCTGTTTTAGCATGATTTCTTTGGCTGGATGCCATTCTTAATGCCATCCACTTTACAGAGTGTACTGGGTGCTTTTATGCAGCACCGCTATGGGTACTTTTTATGTGGCACCAGTATTTACGAGCCTGCAAGATTAATGATGCTCAGCTGAAGAGGGTTGCAAGGGACACGCTTGTATGCAAGGGCAACCAAGTTTTTACTTAGCTTGATGTGTCTTTTCAAGCACAGCAAACTGCCAGGCATCTTGGTCTCCTGTTATCTCCTCTGTAAGTCCCAATGTTTGTAGATCGTTTCTCGCCACTTTAAGATTGTGATTCTTGGCTTGAGAGTTCAAAACTTTGTAATGTCAGTTTGTACCTAATTATGTAATTACTTTAGATAATTGAATATGATATTGCTCAAAGAGAGCAGGCCAAAATCACAAGGAAAGGAAGGGTTATAATATAACCCTATTGTCACTATATTTTTGTTGAATTACACTGTTTTTGTTTCAATTAATTTTGAAAATAATGAAGAATTTAATGAAACAACTTTATAATTATTATGCTGGTGTTTGGGACGTAATATGGAATGTGTGTGTGTGAGTGGATCTGGTAGACGGAACTGAGATAACTTAGATTGGTCTAGGCCATGTCTAAATTAATAGCACCACCTGATAGGATTAGCTAAATCCTTTTTAAGTAAAGTTTTGTAGTATCATGGTCCATTCAAGTAGGGAGTTCTTGTTGAGTGAGTTATATCCAGGTATAGGTGGATTATCAGGTATTCCTTGAAGAAATTTCTCTACATTCCATTTAAAGGTGATGGGATCCTTTTCCTCTTTAATCTGTTTCAGGGCAATGTTAAAAAAAAGGGTCTGTTGAGGAAAAGAAATCGTGTTGCAGTGTATTTATGTGTTGTGATCCTGAATTGAGTAGAGGACATATCGCCTATGGTTCTAGCCTTGGATGAATTTTGAAGCTAATGTTGAGGTTGTTTGGGCAATGCTGGTGGTGTATTCTCCACATTGTGCAAATGCTGTATCACTCACAGCGATGCTAATGCTTTAAGGCGTTCCAATAATCGAGATCAGTCATGCCCTTAATTCTTTTAGTGAATGCCTTCTGGGGCAATTAAAGTTTCAAAAGGTTTTGTTTTGTATGGGGAGACCACAGGGGGCAGCAGTATTTGAGGTGTGGCCATACAAAGGAGGAGAAAAGAGGAATGATGACACCTAGTTTTCTAGACTGGAAGGTTCTTAGGATCCAGGAACTCATCTTACGAGCTATATCGACCTTATTGTTGATGTGGGCACTCCAGCTTAGATTGTTGTCAACAATTACTCCTAGGTTTCTGATATTATTGCAGTGTGTAGTTCCCCTGAAGGAAGAGAGTATGGCTATTTTAGAATAGTCTTTCTTCCAAAATTAATCAGCTCCAATTTTCCCTCATTTGGTTGCATTTTGTTTGGTTGCATTTTGCCCATTGACTCACAGCATGTAGATCAGACTGGAGTTCAGCTTGGTTTTCTTCTTCATTGATAATTTTCTGGAGCTTAGAGTCATCAGCAAATATTTTCACTTTGCTGTGCTTTATGATGCTGGAAAGATTGTTTACATAGACTATAAAGAGAAGCAGGCCAAAGACAATCCCCTGCTGGACATCACTGGTGACTTTTGCTGGGCTTGAGTGGATTCCATCGATCACAACATGTTGTGTTCTGTTCCCCAGGAAATACTTATATATATAAGTATGCAGATGTCTATGTGTGTGTGTGTGTCTGTGTTTGTTCCCCCACTACTAATTTACAACCAGTGTTAGTGTGTTTACATCCTCGTAACTTAGTGGTTTAGCAAAATGAGACCAATAGAATAAGTACAAAGCTTAAGAAAAATAAGTCCTGGGGTGGAGTTGTTTGACTAAAACCCTTTAAGACAGTGCTCTAGCATGGCCACAGTCAAATGACTGAAACAAGTAAAAGATATACACACAGACACAAACATACATACACACACACACACACACACATGCAATGGGCTTTCTGTACTTTTCATCAATCAAATTCACTTACAAGGCATTAATCGATTTGGGCTATATTACAAGACATTTAGCCAAAGTGCCATGCAAAATCTTTGATATTTATTGTTTCTTTTATGGGACTTACAGAGTAGAATAATATTGATTTCAGATTTTGGCACAAGGCCAGCAATTTTGGGGAGGAAATAAGTCGATCACATCGACCCCACTGTTTAACTGGGACTTATTTTATCAACCTCAAAGGGACGAAAGGTATAGTCAACCTCAACAGAATTTCAACTCAGAATGTAATGATGGACTAAATACTGCTAAGCATTTTGCCCAGCGTGCCAGTTTGCCGCCTTAACAAAGTACAATGATAATGGCATTTATAAACTATTATTTTCCCCTGATTGTCTTTTTAATACCATTATTTAAACACACTTCATACAATGCTTTCCTTTACTTCAATTTCTGTTTTCCTCTTATATTTCCTATTAATATTAAAACAATGCACACAGATAAGCATAAAGACTTTTCTTTTTGCCTGAACAAAAAACAAAAACAAAAAAAGACCCCCAAAACATCCATTATCATTGCTATTTATTCATCACTTCTACTTTATGTGAAATATTTATTATAAACAAAAACATAATTCCTAAAGCTGTCCCATTCAGACAATTCAGAAGTTATTGATTGTCTAAAGTGACTTCTTTAAGAATTGTTTTCAAGTATTTTATTCTGTTTCTACATAAATATAGAGATGTAAAAAAATACAGCAACAATAAAAAAAAAATGACAGCCTGCTACTCTATAGTTTCCAAATGTATATGGGGGGAAATTCATTTTTAAAAGATTTTTACCAATGTGAGCACATGCTCAAAAGAAATAATAAATAAATACAGTAGGTACAGGCATGGCTGAGGTAAGAAGCTTGCTTCCTAATCACATGGTTTTGGGTTCAGTCCCACTGTGTGACACCTTGGGCAAGTGTCTTCTACTATAGCCATGGGCTGACCAAAGTCTTGTGAATGGATTTGGTAGAAGGAAACTGAAAGAAGCCCGTCGTATATATGTATGTATATATATATATATATATATATATATATATATATCATCAATGTATGTGTGTTTGTGTTTGTCCCCCCCAACATCGCTTGACAACCGATGCTGGTATGTTTACGTCCCCGTAACTTAGCGGTTCGGCAAAAAGAGACCGATAAAATAAATACTGAGCTTACAAAGAATAAGCCCTGGGGTCGATTTTCTCGATTAAAGGTGGTGCTCCAGCATGGCCGCAGTCAAATGACTGAAACAAGTAAAAGAGTAGGCACTGGTATGACTGTGGTAAGAAGCTTGCTTCCTAACCACATGATTTTGGGTTCAGTCCCACTGTGTGACACCTTGGGCAAGTGTCTTCTACTATAGCCATGGGCTAACCAAAGTCTTCTGAATGGATTTGGTAGGGGGTAACTGAAAGAAGTCCATCGTGTGTGTGTGTGTGTGTATGAGTGCAGGTGTGGCTGTGTGTGTGTGTGTGTGTGTATGAGTGCAGGTGTAGCTGTGTGGTAAGAAGCTTGCTTCCCAACCACATGGTTCCAGGTTCAGTCTCATTGTGTGGCACCTTAGGCAAGTATCTTCTACTATAGTCTCAGGCTCACCCAAGCTTTTGAGTGGATTTGGTAGATGGAAACTGAAAGAAACTCATTGTCTCTCTATATAAATGTGTTTGTGTGTGTATGTTTGTCTACCACCACTCGACAACCAGCATTGGTGTGTTTACATCCCCATAACTTAACAATTCGGCAAAGAAACCAATTGAATAAGTACCTGGTTTAATGAAAAAAAAAATAAGGACTAATGTTGATTAGTTTGACTAAAATTCTTCGAGGCGGTGCACCAGTACGGCCACAGTCTAATGACTGAAACAAGATAAAGACCATAGAATTAAAAAAATGAATAAATAAGTAAAACATTTCCCACCCCTCATTTATTGTGAAAAGCACTCCAGCCATGACCATTCTGACTTATGATAGACAGTGACTATCAAGGACAACAAGACAATGAGGTATTATCTAACCATATGGAATTCAGATGACTCTGTCAAATGTAAAGCTTATTTATTCACATTGTTTTGAATTAATCATGCGTTATCTCATAGCCTCAAGATTTTGTTGATGTGAAAGGTAGTGAGCTGGCAAAATCGTTAGTATGCTGGGCGGAATGCTTAACGGCATTTTGCCAATCTTCACATTCATCATCATCATCATTATTTAACGTCCGCTTTCCATGCTAGCATGGGTTGGACGCTTTTACTGAGGACTGGTGAACCAAATGGCTACACCAGGCTCCAATCTGATTTGGCAGAGTTTCTACAGCTGGATGCCCTTCCTAACGCCAACCACTCCGAGTGTATTTAAACACACTTCATACAATGCTTTCCTTTACCTCAATTTCTGTTTTCCTCTTATATTTCCTGAATGGGACAGCTTTAGGAATTATGTTTTTTGTTTATAATAAATATTTCTCATAAAGTAGAAGTGATGAATAAATAGCAATGATAATGGATGTTTTGGGGGTCTTTTTTGTTTTTTGCTTTTTCTTCAGGCAAAAAGAAATGTCTTTATGCTTATTTGTGTGTATTGTTTTAATATTAATAGGAAATATAAGAGGAAAACAGAAATTGAAGTAAAAGAAAGCATTGTATGAAGTGTGCTTAAATACACACTCTCGGATGAGTTCAAATTCCGCTGAGGTCAACTTTGCTTTTCATCCTTTCGGGGTTGATAAAATAAGTACCAACTAAGCATTGGGGTTAATGTAATTGATTTACCCTACCCCACCAAAAACGCTAGCCTGGTGCCAAAATTTGAAACCAACAGTGTGAATAATTATTTTGAAAATGACATTGTAGGCTATGCTTAAGATGCTGAACCAGGCTGATTTGAACATAAAACAGGTAGAATATTTGGACCACATTTGATCAGTTTAAATGCCTAGGGTCAAAGGGTAGTGGCTAATTCTAGTAGGTCAAATGCTTAATTCCTCTTTATTTGGTTACTCTAAATGTAATGTAACACAGGTATACCTACATGTGACATGGATACACCAGTAACAAAGCATGGACATACCCATATGTGATACAGGTTTTACTAACAATGTGACACAGACATACCTGTAATATGATATGGATGATCAGTAATGTGACATGGATACGCCAGTATGTCATTTGGGTATGCTAATTAATGTGGCATGGGTATACCCATTAATGCAAAATGGGTATACAAGTAATGTGAAACAAATACACCAATAAGTGACATGAGCACATCAGTATGTGACATAGATACAACAGCAAGTGACAGGAGAAAACCAGTAAGTGATAGAAGTACACCAGTATATTACTGGGGTTCACCAGTTTGTGACAAGAGTACAACAGTTCATGACAAGAGTACACCAGTATGTGGCATGGGCTTACTAATATGTAACACAGGAACACTAGTCTATGACAAGAGCATGCGAATATGTGACAGAGATATAATGAGAGCATTAATATTAGTTTCAGATGAACACATCAATAGGTTAGGATGGTGTTGTCTCCCTTAGTATGCGAACCTGAATTTGAAACCAACTCTAGTTGACCATAACAATTTGTGTTACCATATACATTTCTGGTAAAATAAGAAATATAGTTAAATAACTCCACCATTATTAAGCTGATGTTTGGAACATAAATTAACATGAAATTTCAATGGGAAGTTTGAATTTATATTACATTAAAACCTTAAGTTCATAGCATAAAACCAAGGGTGGTCTCAGGCAGTTTGGTATGAAAAGGGTTGATCTTAGATTAAAGAACTCAGCTGCATGAAATACCAATTAAAAACTACAGAACATGTAGTTCCTTTCTTTAATGGTGTACAACAACGTCTGGGTATTCAATAGAATAACAGGAATATCACCTGGATGATCAATACTTCAGATATCAACATAAGCCCTTAAGTTGTGTTCTCTGATCAACACAAAACTCACTGGCTCAATTCAGTTAACCATGTACGAAGACAATGAAGAGGTCGCAAATTCTCTTAGAAACCTTTAGAGAGCATTATGGAATATAATATAATAGGTTCCACAATGGCTGTGTGGTTAAGAATTTTGTTTCACGACCATGTGGTTTCGGGTTCAGTTCCATAGGGGTGTCACTTTAGGCAAATGTCTTTTATTATAGCCCAGGATTGATCAAAGTCTTATGAATAAATTTGATAGGCAGAAGTATAAAGAAGTGTGTGTGTGTTTGAGCATGCATGTATGTTTTTGTCTTCTTGTCTTTACACTGCATGCTAAATGTTAATAACCATCACTGTCATACAATTGGTGTTTTTTTTTTCCTTTTGCAAACTTCCATAAAAGCATGTCTGGACTAGGGGAAAATATTACCTTGCTTGCAAGGTGAGGGCTGATGACAGGAAGAACATCCCGCTATAGAAAAATCAGCCTCAATGAATCCTGTTTAATCCATGCAAGCATGGACAAGAAGACATGAACATAATGTTGCTGACGATGATGATGATGAAGCCTGCTAATGCTTTGATCAACTAAGCCATTTTAGTCAGATCAATGATCTGAGTAAGGATCAAAAGCTCATCCATCGTAGATAGACTTCAATATCTGGTGCAGGGGACACCAAATTGATCCAAGAATAGAATATGAGAATGTTCAAGGGAAAACAAAGCAGCAAGGAGAAGGAATAATTACAAGAGGAAGATGAAAAGAAAGAGGTACTACTACTTCCTTGAAGATGTAGAACTAAATACATACCTTAGATATAAGGAGCTCATTCTGTCTGGTAGCAGCACCATTTTGTCGGGGGGTCACATAGGAAACAGGATCTCCAGGAATATTAGAAGAATCAGTCAAAACTTGTCTGTTTTGGGGTAACTAGATTAAATAAAAGTGAGTGGGGGAAAGGAAAAACAAAATATTATATATACATGGAAATGATCATGTATATATATGTACACACACACACACACACACACACACACACACACACACACATTTTGTTATCCATTTGTACTCTGTGACAGAGCTGCCTTAGTCGCCTTAAAGGCCCTTGGGCAAGCTAATGAACTGGTGCAGATTTATAGTACCTATTTATTGACAGCAAACCAAAGTATAACTAGATCAAAATTGGGCCCCTTTTGTTGTGAGGCCGCTGGGCAACTTCCCAGTGTGCTCATACCTTAAGACATCACTGCTCTGTGACATGTACAACTGTAGGTTCCTACAAAATGGTATGTGAACTATCATATGAGTTCCCCTCACAGTCTCCCTTCAGATAAATGCAAATACATATGCAGTTCTAAATACTTGCCATTTGTTGCATAACACAAATTTTAAATCACATCAAATCTATCTCTCTCTAAAGCACTCAGCACACACTGTAAAGTGGATGGCATTAGGAAGGGCATCCAGTAGTAGAAACCAAGCCAAATCAGACTGGAACCTGGTGCAGCTCTCCTATTTTCCAGCTCTAGTCAACCTGTCCAACACATGCCAGCATGGGAAACAAATGGAGGAGGAGGAGGACAGAGAGTTAGATAGATAGATAGACAAATAGCCAGATCGATACACAGACAAATAAACAAACAGACTGATAGACAGACAGGTAGATAAATAGACATGTAGTTAGACAGATTTTTTAACAGTTTGACTTGGTTCTATATGACAATATTTTGTGATCATGTAGGATGCATCCACCTCATCAAACTCTCATCAGATGTGATGGACATGTCCTAAAAACAGCCAGACAAGACCATGTATACCTATGTGCCTATCTCTACAATAGCATCATCCTACCTTCACTCTAGTACACAAAAAAAGATGCGGGTTACACATGGAAAGAAGAACAAGGACTGGCTATGACATGGAGGGTTATGGAAAGATCCATGCCAGGGATATCATTGGGGGATGCAAAGGAGGTAAATTTGAGAACAGAGCAGAATGAATATTGTTATTACAGAATGCCGAAAGCACACATCTATTAGGTTGCTCATGCTGCAAAGCTCACAGAGTATAGGTGTAGCTGTGCAATTGTCAGGTGGTAGTCAAGAGACCAGAAGCTACTTAGAAACCTTCTAGTTAATGAGGTGACAACATAGTTGGACAACCTAGGACCAAAGGAAAGAGAAGGGTGTTGTGAAGAGAAGGAAATGTCTAGTGACCAGTGATGTGCAAGGACATCTGATAGTCTGGTCAGAAATAAAGATATATAAGTATGATTACATATATTACACTACATTATATATATACATACATACACACAAGAAATAAATATTATGACAAATAATATTACTTTCCAGCAAGAATAAAACACCATAAAGGTGGAATTATAAATATACAAAACAGATGTACACAAAGTAAAATCATTAATAAAAATAGCAGTTGGTGAGCTATCAGTGCTATGTAGAGCTTCACTGAAAGTTTACAGGCAGAGATGTTTGCAGGTGGCGAATATAGGAAAATTCTGTCTTATCTCTACAGAGACCATTAGAGGAATGAAGGATAATTCAATACTGGCTGCTATTTCTAGCAATGCATATACTTCGTGTACATCTGTTTTGTGTGTGTGTGTGTGTGTGTATATATATATATATTTAAATCTCTACCAAATATTTGGTAAAATATTGTACCCGTTATCAAAGTAGCAAAATTCTCACTTGAAAAGTTGTTTATACTTTGTTTAAATATAAAGACTTTCAAATATGTGATACAATTTTGGGTGCATATCAATTTAAATAAGAGCCATAACGCAATCCTGGCTCTTATTTAAACTGGGGTACATCCTTGAAGAAATTTTGGTCAAATGAATTGACCTCAGTGCTTACTTTTTTTTTAAAGTCTGGTGCTTATTCAATTGGTTTCTTTTTCACTGAACTGTGAAGTTAAAGGGATGTAAACAAACTAACACTGGTCATCAAGCAGTGGTGGGGACAAACACTAAGACACACACACACAAGAGGCTTCTTACCACACAGCCACATAGTTTTTAATCATTTTACTGTGGAAATTTAAACAAGAGTGGATGTATGGTAAGTAGCTTGCTTACAAACCACATGGTTCCTAGTTCAGTTCCACAGCATGGCACCTTGAGCAAGTGTCACTTACTATAGCCTCGGGATGACCAAAGCTTTGTGAGTGGATTTGGTAGAGGGAAACTGAAAGAAGCCCATCATATATATGTGTGGGTGTGTGTGTGTGTGTGTGTGTGTGTGCGTGTGTGTGTTTATCCCCCAACATCGCTTGACAACCGATGCCGGTGTGTTTACATCCCCGTAACTTAGCGGTTCGGCAAAAGAGACCAATAGAATATGTACTAGGCTTATAAAGTACAAGTCCTGGGGTCGATTTGCTCAACTAAAGGTGGTGCCCCAGCATGGCCGCAGTGAAATGACTGAAACAAGTAAAAGAATAAAAGAAGAATGTCTTATTTTGTTTGTACATAGAATCATAAAGGAAAGTGTTCTGACATGTACCCTAGTTTGTTGACCATTCATCAAAGGACAAGTAACCTCACATTCCTCTGTCCATTAAGAGTCTATTTAATCACCACTATTTAAATCAAACACAAACATTTAACCATGAAGGTTAGATTTATTTGCAAACTCTATGTAACTGACAAGAAGACCTGTCCACCACAACAAAATCAAGACCCTAAAACCAATGTGCCACATAAAAAGCATTGGTGTGGATGCTGGTTCCACATAAAAAGCACCAGTGCTGATGCCAAGTAAAAAGCATTGGTGATGGCACCATGCAAAAGGCACCCAGTATACTCTGTAAAGTGGCTGGCATTAGGAAGGACATCCAGCCCTAGAAACCAAACCAAAACAGCGACCCTGGCCTTGTCAGTTCCTGTCAAGCCATCCAGCCTATGCCAACGTCTAAAACAGACATTAAATGATGATGATGAACACAGTATAGTATATATAAGACGACCCAAGATAAATTTAAAGTTAAAGTACAAACTTTAATGATTTTGCTGCGAAACTTTAAACAGCTGTGAATGTATTGTGTTATGCTTGTTAATCTTAATTATTCAGTCAAGTCATCTACAAATACATGCTTTGAGAATTAGTCTAGCCACTAAAGTGAAATTTTAGTCAGTGTCCCATATAACTAGCCATCAACTTTAGACTCTAGCAGTAGGTACTGATGCGTTGATCAGTGGCTAATGAAACTTGAAATATATCAGAATAATCTGACATATACATACATACATGAATGCATACACACACACATATATAAATACTCATACATGTATAGATATGTACACATACATATTAATACAAATATGCATACATACACTTCAATACAAATATGCATACATACACATACATATAGAGATACATAGAGGTATGTATACAGACACAAATAGACAGGCATAGATACATGGACACATATAAATGGACACATACACAAATACAAACATACATAGATTAATACACATACAGATACAAACATACACATATAAATACAAACACATGCACACATCTTCTTTCCTACAGGCCCCAGGATCCATAAAGCTGATTACTCACTTTCCATGGTGTCCCACTGAATGGGATGCCAGTCTGCTACATGATTCAAGCTTAGCAAAATTTTTTTTATTTTTAGAGAGGGGATATGTCGATTACATTGACCCCAGTGCTTAGTGCTCAACTGGTACTCAATCCAATGACCGTGAAGGATGAAAAGCAAAGTCAACATCAGCAGAATTTGAACTGAGAACATAAGTATGGCTGAAATGCTGCTAAGTATTTTGCCGAGCATGCTAACGATTCTACCAGCTTGCTACCTTAATAGTAGAATTAATGATGCTTTCAAATTTTGGCACAAAACCAGCATGTTCGGGGGAGGGGTAAGTTGATTATACTGACCCCGGTGCTCAACTGGTACTTAATTCATCAACCCGAAGAGGATGAAAGGCAAAGTCAGAACATAAAGATCAATGAAATGCCAATAAACATTTTGCTCCACTTGCTGCCTTAAAAAAGAATGGAAAGCAAAGTTAGCCTCAGTGGAACTTGAACTCAGAACATAAAGAGTCAAAAGAAATGCCGTTAAACATTTTGGCAAATGTGCTAATGATTCTGTCACATTGTCACCTTACAAGTTGGTTGTACCGACCTCAGTACTTGACTGTTAATTTGTTTTATTGTCCTCAAAGGGATGAAAAATAAAGTTTCTTCAATAAGATTTGAACTCAAAATGTAAAAAAGTCAGAAGAAATGCCACTAAGCATTTTGTCCAATGTACTAATGGCTGTCAGCTTGCAGCCTTTACTTGGATATATACATATATGTACATACATGTACATAGATACACACATAAACATTGACACATGCATGCACGCATACGTCAACAAATGCATACACCCACACATTAAACACACACATACATGCACATCGACACACATGGGTGAATAAACACACACATACACATTGACACATACACATACACACTATACACTCACACTGACAGATGCACACATGCACATCAACGCATGCATATATGTACATAGATATATGAATGAGGTGGGGATGTAATTATTTTCTATGTTTATATTAAGATAAATCTTTGTGCATATAGTCTTTATGTGCAATAGGATTTCATGGCAAAGATTCGGAATTAGAAGCAGGCACTGAAAATGAGATGTTATCTTAGGCATCTCATACTTGAACCACATCCTGAATGAGCAGGTCCGTGAACCCATCTAGCATCATACTGGACCCTATTAGACTTTCTAATAAAATATGGGTGGTGGTGGTGGTGGGGGGCGGGCTGAGATAAGATGGCTATATAGTAATATCTAATGGCCTTGCAAAACCCATTCTTCAAGAAACTGTAGAGAGAAGAAATGGGAGAGACATTTAGAAAAAAAGATGGACAGACAATGTCAAGTAATGACAAAGCAAGCAGTGAAGATCTTTAGTCTGACACCTAACTATAACAAACTGAAGAAACTGGTGTACAGCATGTTAAACAACATCCCAATGGCTTCATCAGAAGTTGAAAGCCCAAGACAAGACATAGTATTTATATATGGATTGAATTAATCTGATTTTTGTGAGTGTGTATGAGCGTTTGTGCATGGCTTCTTTCTTTTTCCCTTTTCCTTTTAATAAATTTTTTCTATTTTTTTCTTTATTGATTCTACTATCAATGTATTTCCACTACCTGCACCATTCTTGCTGCATTGTTTGTTGTGAACCATATCTAGACCATTTTTTAAAGATGAACTTATTTTAAAATCTTCACTATAGGCACAAGAGTGGCTGTGTGGTAAGAAGCGAGCTGGCAAAAACGTTAGTACGCCAGGTGAAATGCTTAGTGATATTTCGTCTGCTGCTACGTTCTGAGCCCAAATTCCGCCGAGGTCAACTTTGCCTTTCATCTTTTCGGGGTCAATAAATTAAGTACTAGTTATGCACTGGGGTCGATGTAATCGACTTAATCTGTTTGTCTGTCCTTGTTTGCCCCCTGTGTTTAGCCCCTTGTGGGCAATAAAGACATAAGAAGCTTGCTTCCCAACCACATGGTTCCGGGTTCAGTCTCGTTGCGTGGCGCCTTGGGCAAGTGTCTTCTACTATAACCTCGGGCCAACCAAAGCCTTGTGAGTAGATTTGGTAGGCAGAAACTGAAAGAAGCCTGTTGTGTGTGTGTGTGTATGTATATATATATATGTGATTGTATTTGTGTCTGTGTTTGTCCACTCCAACCATTGTTTGACAACCGATGTTGGTGTGTTTACGTCTCCATAACTTAGCAGTTCAGCAGAAAAGACTGATAGAATAAGACAGCTGACTTGATGCAGTTCTCTGACTTTCCAGCTCCAGTTAAACTGTCCAACCCATGCCAGCATGGAAAACACATGTTAAACAATGACAACAATGATGATGACCCTGAAAGGATGAAAGGTAAAGTTGACTTCAGCTGGTTTTGAACTGAGAATGTAAACGGCCAGAAAAAATACTATCAGTCATTTATTTTCCGACACTAGTAACTCTGTCAATTAATGCTCAAAACACCATAAAGAGATAATTTTGTAGATTTTAGAAAAACTATGTGAAGAATGAGGAGTGGCTGTGTGGTAAGTAGTTTGCTTACCAACCACATGGTTCCGGGTTCAGTCCCACTGCATGGCACCTTGGGCAAGTGTCTTCTACTATAGCCTCGGGCCGACCAAAGCCTTGTGAGTGGATTTGGTAGACGGAAACTGAAAGAAGCCCGTCGTATATATGTATATGTATGTATATATATATATGTGTGTGTGTGTGTGTTTGTCCCCCCACAACTTCGCTTGACAACCGATGGTGGTGTGTTTATGTCCCCGTAACTTAGCGGATCAGCAAAAGAGACCGATAGAAAAAGTACTAGGCTTACAAAGAATAAATCCTGGGTCGATCTGCTCGACTAAAGGCGGTGCTCCAGCATGACCGCAGTCAAATGACTGGAACAAGTAAAAGAGTAAAGAGTAAAAGAGAATGAGAGAAAGATAGATAAAGAGAGAGAGAGGGATGGAAGGGGAGAGACTCACCTCAAGATTATTTCTTTCCTTCTGCAGTTTAGTTTTCTGTTCTCGAATAAATTGGTCAATATCAGTTTCTGTCATAGCGGCAACCATTTTTAAGTTACATGGCTGGAAGTATCAAAATAAAACAATATCTAAGGCTTAAAAACAAAATTAAATATGAAGAATGGCAGATTAAAAATACTCTATTATTTTGTGATAAATCTTGAATACTTCTGTAAGGATATAATGTATTTCGGGTTGGCATGTTGGGTAACTATCTTCTATTAGAGCTCTGGGTCAACCAAAACCTTGTGGGTGGATTTGGTAGATGGAAACTAAAAGCTTGTTATGTACACATATATAGATTCATGCATACATACACATTCATATACATATGCACATACATATATACATGCACACACACACACACATATATATATACATAAACACACACGTGTATTCACATATATATATATATAAGTTCAAAAAAGGAAAAAGACAAAAAAAACAACAATGTGAGGACGTGATACAGATTGTGTTACTAGACACTCGGAAAAGGAAAGAAAGAGAATTTGACGTTTTGAGCGGAGCTCTTCGTCGAAACAAAGAAAGTCCAAAGATGGGAAAAAAGGAGGAATATATACATATATATGATTTGAACAGTCACTTTTCCATAATTGTATGGGTTGGATGAAGTTTATTGAGGCTGATATTCAACAAGCCAAATGCCCTTCCTGTCCCCCGACACGTTTGTGTGCATAAGGCATTGAGCTGGCAGAATTGTTAGCATGCCAGGCAAAATATTTAGCAGCATTTTGTCCATCCTTACATTCTGAGTTCAAATTCCACCAAGGTTGATTTTGCCTTTCGTCATTTTGGGGTCAATAAAATAAAAGCCAGTTGATCACTGGCGTTGATATAATCGACTTACTCCCTCACCCAAAATTACAGGCCTTGTGCTAAAATTTGAAACCAATGTGTGTATGTGTGTGTTTATAAGAGTAAGTTTGTATTTCCCTCATCTTCACATGTGTTTTACTAGTTGTACAATGACTTACTGATGGTGCCATTTGTTTTCCAGTTCTCTATGTAAAACATGTCTAGGTTGTTTGTCGTTCAATAGACTGAGAGACTATTACTTCACTCAGAAACAAGTGTGGGGGGTGGAGTGGCAACATGAAGGACGTCTGACTTCTCCCCAATACACTTTCATGTGGTCCTTGTGAGCATGGAAAAGGTATTAAAATGATGTCAATAGGTTCAGCACAGGTCGACCTCATTCAAATTCACTTATGATGAAAGGAGTTCTTGTTATGACTACCTTGTGTTTTTTTCTAAATATTTTATATCTAGGAGCACATTGTACAATGCATCCTTGTTCTTATTTTTTTTTTTAAGATTAAAGAGTATAATTTGGTTGTAACTTTTGGCAGGGTGAGTGAGTATATAGAGTAGGAGTTCCTAATCTGGGGTGCCCACATCTTGTGAAGGTGCAAAGTGGTATTTTCAGGAGTTGTGACAAAGAGATGAGACAAATATCATCATCATCATCATCATCGTCGTTTAACGTCCGCTTTCCATGCTAGCATGGGTTGGACGATTTGACTGAGGACTGGTGGGCCAGGAGACGACACCAGGCTCCAGTCTGATTTGGCAGAGTTTCTACAGCTGGATGCCCTTCCTAATGCCAACCCCTCCAAGAGTGTAGTGGGTGTTTTACGTGCCACTGGCACGAGGGCTACGCTTGAAATGGTGTATTTTACGTGCCACCTGCACAGGAGCCAGTCCATCGGCACTGGCAACGATCTCGCTCGAATGTCTTTTCACGTGCCAGGGAGGTGACGTTGGTAAATATGTATTATAATAATTTCAAATTTTGGCACAAGGCCAGAAATTTCGGGAGAGTAGGTATATAAGTTGATAACATCGACCCCAGTAATTAACTGTTACTAATTTTATTGACCCTAAGGAGATGAAAGGCAAAGTCGACCTCGGCGGAATTTGAACTCAGAACTAAAAGATCGAATGAAATGCCACTAAGTATTTTGCTCAGCATGCTAACGATTCTGCCAGCTTGCCAACTTGGAAATATGTAACAGTCAATTCCTGTGGTGTAAACAAAGGGGACAGTAAAAGAGAGATTCAAGAGAAGGATACAACACCATACACCACAATATGCACACAAATATACAAACGCTACTGTCACACACAGACCCGAAAACAACAACAACAACTGTGTGTATATATGTGTGAGAGAGTAGTGGGAGAAGCATAGGTATATATGTGGATGCCGTTAGCGTTTGTACATGTGAGAACTAAAGGCTTTTATGAAGAACTTGTTTATTCTCAAGTGAAATATATGTAAAATATTCCTTCTTGGTAGTATTCTTTTATTCTTTTGCTTGTTTCAGTCTTTAGAGTGTGGCCATGCTGGGACACTGCCTTAAAGAATTTTAGCCGAATGAATAAAACCCAGTACTTTTTTAAATATTTTTTGTTGAACTGCTAAGTTACAAAGATGTAAACACACCAACACCAGTTGTCAAGCAATGGAGGACAAACACAGATGCAAACAACCCCACCCCACACATATATATATACAACAAACTTCTTTCAGTTTCTTCCTACCAAATCCACTCACAATGCTTTGTTCAGCCCGAGGCTATAGCACAAGACGCTTGCTCAAGGTGGCATGCAGTGGGACTGAACCTAGTATCATGTAATTGGGAATCAAGCTTCTTACCACACAGCCACAGTATTGTATCCATGTAATTCTTCAACCTACCAAATTATGTCTTCTCATTACTATGGCCTCACTTTCTGTCTCACCCTCTCGTCTGTTTACATAGTAGACATTGAAACTTTTATTGACCTCCTGCTATATATATATTCTTTTTTTATTTGTTTCTGTTGTTTGACTGTGGCCATACTGGGGGCACCGCCTTTAGTCGAACAAATTGACCCCAGAACTTATTCTTTGTAAGCCTGGTACTTATTCTATTGGTCTCTTTTGCCGAACCCCTAAGTTACACCAACATCGGTTGTCAGGTGATGGTGGAGATGTCTACCAAATCCATTCACAAGGCTTTGGTTGGCGACACATGAATTCTTTCAAGCGAGATTGTTGCCGGTGCCCCTGGGCTGGCTCTTGTGCGGGTGACACATGAGGTTTTTGAGCGAGATCGTTGCCGGTGCCCCTGGACTGGCTCATGTGCGGGCTACACATGAATTCTTTCAAGCGAGATCGTTGCCAGTGCCCCTGGGCTGGCTCTTGTGCGGGTGACACATGAGGTTTTTTGAGCGAGATGAGCGTGGCCGTTGCCAGTACCGCCTGACTGGCCTTCGTGCGAGTGACACGTAAAAGCACCCACTACACTCTCTGAGTGGTTGGCGTTAGGAAGGGCATCCAGCTGTAGAAACTCTGCCAAATCAGATTGGAGCCTGGTGTAGCCATCTGGTTTTCACCAGTCCTCAGTCAAATCGTCCAACCCATGCTAGCACGGAAAGCGGACGTTAAACGACGACGACGACGATATATATATATAAAAGAGATGACAAAAGAATAAATAATTATCTTATGAACTTCATTAGCTGACAGCTGTTTCCACTATAATATGTGGTGGACTTCTAGTTGACTGCTGGAGTAACAAATACATTTAAGCATGCATATATATGCTTAAATGTAATTGTTTTCCAAAATAAATTGCACATCATATTTGAAGCTCTGATGAAACTGGAAGGTGTTACTCAAGCACTTAACTATAAATCCATCACATCTATATTGAGTTCTACACCGGGTTATTAGTCTCACAATGCCTAATTGAAATATATATATATATATATATATATATATATCCAAAGTTAGGGAATGAGTAGATGAAGTCCAGGCTACATATGTTTCATAAATAGCAGAACCTCGGCAGTAGTAATTACCCAAATGAAGGGTAATCTTCTAGCTACTCGTTAAGCCAAAGATACCTTAATCAAATGAAGTTTACGTTGTCATCAAGAGATCCCATGTTAACTCACAGGAGATTCAGGGATGAGATACCGAAGGACGAACTCAGGATGCTGAACCTTTCAGATGAAATGACAAAGGACTGAGATACCCGGTCGGTGCCTTGCTGTACTCAAGAAGACTATGGAACCTGGGGTGGTCCCTGGCCTTGCCAGTTCCTGTCAAGCCATCCAACCCATGCCAGTATGGAAAATAGACATTAACAAGGTCTAAAATTTTGTGGGAGGAGGCTAGTTTATTACACTGACCCAGTGATCAACAGCTACTTGTTTTATTGATCTTTGGAGGATGAAAGGGTCAATAAAAGTCAGCTATGGAATTTGAACTCAGATTGTAAGCCAGTTGAAAAGCTTATTGTTGTGTGTGCTACTGATTCTGCCAGATTGCTGCCTTACAGTTATATATTAAATGAATCTTCATTGGTTTTGATGATGAAAATTCAGTTGTTTGATTAAATGAGTCTATTGAATCATTGAATTAGAGTGTAAGTGGCTAAGTATTCCATAGACATGTGTACCCCTCATGTAGAATCTGCACATGACTAGGCTGGACTTTTGAATTACAAGTACAATCCATCTGACAAGCTTCTGTACAGTTTCCATTTACTCAACTTCACACACACAGCTTGGATTGAATCAAGGCTGTAGTAAATGATCAAGATGCCATAAAGTACAATTGAAACAGGATCTTCATGATTAACCACTCCACCGTGCTGCATCCACACAGTTGGATAGACAGAACTGTTGAAGCTAAGTATCTTGATCATGGACACAATACAATGAACAATACTAGGCAGACTGCATTAGGTATCTCCTGGGCAGACTGCTGACAGTGTGTCTTGGTCATAGACATAATACAGTGAACTGTGGTATCCACTTACAGCTTGGTGGACTGGGCTACTGACAGTTAAACGTTTTATTCAATGACACACTACAACGAACTGCACCATTCTATAGTACCTACTCAGAGCTAGGCAGACTGTTGACAGTTAAGTGTCTTCATCATAGACGAAGTACAGTGAACTATAACACATTGTGGTATCAATTTGCTGTTAGATACAATTGAGCTAACTCTAGTACCTACATAGTTATTCATAGACACAATACATCGAACAATACCACACTGTGGTATCTACTTACAGCTCGGTGGACTGAACTTTTGAAGTCGACTGTTAAGTGTTATATATTGAACTATCACCACACTATGTTACCTACTAACACTTAATGAAACTGGACCATCAAGAGTTAAATACATTCCCTAGACACAGAATGTGCTTGTAAATTATGAACCACAGATATCAGCTGGTTGTCCAGTAAGCGAACCTATTTACAAGACCAGTTACTACTGCTGTATGTTTTAGAACAATTATCTTATGTGATATATTTTGCTAATATTCTAGAAGAGCTTGTATGCTACAAGAACCCAAATTTCTGATACTTATTAGGCGTAGGAAATGCCTACATACAAGTGCAAGTACATTATACGTAAACACCTTATAAATACATCCTGTACAGACACAAAGAAACATATATATATATATATATATATATATATATATATATATATATATATATATATCGACCGGTACGTAGCTTATAGTCGAATCTTGTTTGTCTGGATTCCGTTTACTTTCGGCGTTGAATTTTAGGTATCTAGGGGCACCAATTAATTGTTTGCATCTAATTCATATAGCTTTTTGACGTATCTTTACCGTTTAAATTGCACGACAATTAACCAGTATTTAGAATGTCGTGTGTATACTTGTATATCCAAAGAGAAACTGTGGACGGGACTTGTATTAGTCCGAGTTTCGTTTAGTTGGACTCTACAGTTGAATAGGTCACAGAGTACATATAAAAAACAAAACACAATAGACCTATTTTTATAATCACACAAATATGTGCGTAGATACACAGACACAAACATTATGCAATAAACACACAAAACGTGTACGTATGTAAATACCTATTACGATATATACAATATCCTTTTACTCTCACTATGTGATTAGCTCTTCTATGAACTCAAATCGAAAGATTGCCTCATAATGCATCGAGGACTACATCATTTCAAGTGTTCCTACTCTCAAGACGGTATGGTTGCAGAACATTTGACAGCTATTTCTAGCTGGCCGAGCTACTACTTAAAGGTTTCCCCTAGTCACGTTCATTTTAATTAAACAAACTCTCCGACTGGAGTTGGAACTCGTGTCTATGACATTCCGAGTGACCGAATTATTGACTACCCAACAGATTTTACTAAACTTTGAGAATACAGTGTTTAAATGTTCTGCAGCCCAAAGACAGACAAGGAAATACTCTCAATTTGAAAAGAACCCTGCAAACAGCAGAACAGATAGAGAGAGAGAACCAGGTACTTAATATTACACATCGCCTTACATGGACTCCACCGGAGATTAAGTATATATACAGAAATAATATATGCATACATTCTCACACACAATTGTAAAAGTTAGAGTTCAGCTGAAATTAATTTAAAGTCGCTAAATTAAAACAATTCATTAAAAAGCAGGGCGAAGTAACAGCATATGTAAATTAAGCGGAAAATTTCCAAGACATAGAGAAAAAAAGCGGGGTGGGAAGAAATAGCGGTAATTTAACAAAAGTAAACTAAACAAAAAAGTGTTTGATTAATTAAAAAACAAGTGTCAGAATCTAATTGCTGCCTCTTGCTATATATATATATATATATATATATATATATATATATATATATATGCTGCATAAAACAAAGTTATTCAAATTAATATGTAGAAGTGACAATAATAATAATATTACTAATAATAACAGTCATGAATGAAAATAAGTTCAAGGAAAATAAATAGTTTCTATTTACGTTCTAAACGGTGTTACTAGTATTCACGCTGTTGTTTGTTTGGTTGTTAAGGGCATGTAGTGGTAGTAATGCATTGCTAGTAAACACAGTAGTACCGCATTTAATCACGTCATTTATCTCCTCCCACACCTTGTTATATACGGGCTGTCGGAAACACCCGAAGATGATTGGTTGATATTTTGGCAATAATGTTTTTCAAATTTTAGGTATTTCGTATATCTGTGGGTTGAGAGGTGGATCCTATACTTTTCAAGAAGAATTATTCAATGGAAAACAAAATGAATAATTAGATTTAAAAATAGGTGAATCTGTTTGTTAACGCTATGAAAGCTACACACATCTCGTTAATTCTTATTGATATTAAGGGATACCTTAGAGTTTTAACACAGAAAGTAATAAAAAGTTATGAGGTAAGAACTACCGCGGTATGATGGGGACGGAGAGCACTAGACTAATAAAAAAAAAATGAGATGGTCTTGGTGGGAACACTTTTTAAAAGACTAGCATTTAGAAAAGAAGCATACGCCCGATGTCTCAAGCATTCAGCGTTATGAAATAGCAGCTACCTCATCCCGTTTCAAACGGAAAATAAAAAGTAAAGTGTGTGAAGGAACTTATTTTATGTCATCGGCATAGACTGAATCTGTCGCCCCGTTTGAGTTTACCGTCTGGGTTTTTAGAGGAGTCCACATTTTAGTAAGCATTCAAGCCAGGTTTGGTTTTGATCATTTCATCCTTCCCTCTCATGAATTTCGGAGGCCTTGTATGGATTAAGGCACTGCCTTCTCATGGCACTGGCTTTTCTCCTGACTAAAAGTTAAAAGTGAATAAGTTGTTAAATAAATAAAATAAAATAATCGCAACCCAACAATAAACTTCAGTCCTAACCCTAACTTAATCCTTGAGACTTTGGTTCCGCGTAACTTCTGTAATAACGCATGTATATATGAAGATGAAGGAATGGGGGTGGGGAATCAACATATGGCATACCTACACAAGTGTACCCCACCTGATTATATTTCTTCATAACTTTCAGGAAATGGATATTTTCTGACGAAATTTTCTACAAATATTATTCAGGTGGTGTAGATACAAATTATATCAGAATTCAATGCGAAGATCTTTTCAGTATAGGGGAAGTGGGATTTCGGATAATACATCCGAGCCGGTTTTGTTACTTCATAACTTTCAGAAAAATAGGTATCTTTGACTCAAATTTTCTACAAATACACTTCAGCTGGTATAAATTACGATTATATCGGAAGATGATGTAAAAATTGTTGAGCGAGCACACATGCATACTGACGTACATCATATGTCTATAAAATGAAACTTGAAACTTTGGAAAATATATTATGTATTTGTATGAATGTTTGAGTGCCTACTATTTTTTTTTTTTTTTTTTTTGTAATAAATTCCGATATAATCGTTATCTACAGCACAGATCAACTGTGCAGACATTTGTAAGTATGACCAATAAACTTATTTTCCATGTTAAAAAATATTCTGTTGCAATGCCGCATCACTGGGATATCCGAAAATCAGAACTCTCCGTTTCTAACCACAGTGATAAATGAACACTTCCAAACTTACTGAATCTAGTGAAAAATTTTTCGTAATGTTGACCAATGCTACAAATTTATTCAGATTTTATATATTTTTATTTTCAATTTAATTTCATACTTATTATTTCCTTATTTTGACTCTATCGTTTGTTAGTGTTTTAGACACAACTGTCTGAAATGCCGTGGGGCATCGATATATTCGCAACAAAACATATATTGTGATGAAAGCGAATAAAATAAAAGCATACAAAAAGCGAAATAAGTTTCATATTGTGCCAAAGGAGATGTATAACGGGGTATATATTTAGTTTGTTCATGTACCTACAATATACCACCACTCAATTGTTAATTAAAAAAATATATATATACAAATGAAGACATGAAAAAAGTAGCATGCGTGAAAAAATGCTTTAGAATATTTTTATCTTGAATTCTCTAAATCTAATTACTTTTTAATGAATCTATTTTAATTACTTTCGATTATAAACACACCAAGTAAATAATAGCTCAACTTGATGGTTGCCAGAGGTAACCACTATGTAAACAATGACCAGTACTCTCTCTCCCCAATTCTCTCTCTTTTTCCCCCCGCCACATACACACAGAAACTCTCTTTCTCTCTCTCTCTCTCTCTCTCTCTCTTTCTCTCCTCGTTTTCCCCTTCCTCTCGTTGTTGAAATTGTTTTGTTTATTTATTCTTTTTAATCGGAGACAATTTTAGATATCTTATTAAATTAATCATGCTCCATTTTCTCATTTAGTTTGTTAATTATTTCCTTTGCAACTCGTTTTCTCGTGATAAAATCTATTCCGTACAACACCACTTGAAAATAGTATGCGATGGAGTTTTAGAGTGTATATGTGGCTTAGCGGCAAGGGCCCGGAAACAGGGAGTGCAAAAGGAAAGACATCCTCCTGCCCCCACCATTTTTTTCAAATTTTTTTTTTTTTCCAAAAACCCACGTTTTCGGATACAGAGATTCCGGGAAATTGCCAAAAATCGGACTTTTGAAATTTTTGGCCACCCCGTTACGCCTAATTCTTCATTTTTTACTTTTCCCCGTTAAACCTAACCCTAAAACCCCAACCCTAATTTTTTTCAGAATCATAATCTCCATATTTTTCCGCATATTTTGACAAAAAAAGAAAAAAATTGTGAAAAAAAATTTTACAAAAATTTTTGGAAATTTTTTTCAGAATCATAATTTCCGTATTTTTCCGAAAACTTCATCGCCAAAACGAGCGAGTACATAAAAGTTTTTGGAATGATTTAAAGCATTACTTTTTTTTTTTATATATATATAATAATAGAAAATATTGTTATACTTGTGTTTGTTTTGATATTAAGATTTCAAGAAATCGGCCTTGTTTGTAAAAGAATTTGGACCTAAGTTTGCATCCCCTAAGCAAATTTCGTTACCAGGCGACTGGTTAGCAGTCGGCGAACAGAGTTCGCAGACTGGTTTCGAGTCATGACTGAGCCATGTTGGTACTTATAGTCAGACCTAAATTGCACTTATGCTCACATATTTAATATATGTGTGTGTATGCATGCATGTATATATATGTAAAATTCGTTGCTAAAGTTAGCATATTAAAATTCCTTCACATACTGTGCGAACAGAAATGAGAATACAGACATTTCAGGATCCTGACACACAGAAGTAACATGCCAGGCGTACACAAGTGTAATTATTCACACATGCCGACGTTTGTTTTCTCGTAATTTTGAGAAAGAAGACTAGTTTTTAATGAAATTTTCTACATTTGTATTTCAGATGAGGTAGATCCCAGTTATATCGGAATTTGTCATGAAAAATGTTTTCTTTATGAGGTGGGTAGGAATTTGGGAAAATTTACTTGAGACGGCTTTGTTTCTTCATAACTTGCAGAAAATTGGATATTTTCTAATGAAATCTTCTACAAAGACCTTTCGGATGGTGAACATTAGGATTATTTCTGAATTTAATGTGGAAGAACAAAAAAAAAAAAAATGGTTAAAACGTACCCACCTACATACTATATTTCATAAAATTAGCCACAAGGGATGTACATAGAGTAAAGGTGGCTGCGGGCTGGACAAAGACATTAATGTGATGAGGATGATTACGAAAGGATGAATTAAAAATGAGAGGGGCACCGGCGCCCGCAGACTGATAACCCCTAGAAACGTACCCACATACATACTAACACACATCACATATTGTGTACACACACACACACACACGCACACACACACACATATACACACACACACATACAATGGGTGCTGAAAAGTTCCTGACTTTAAGGGTATTGCGAAAAGCCTGATTGGAGGCCCAGCCTTCCGAATTCTTTTACAGGACTGAGAGAAACTGAAGAACCGCTGCAATAAGTGTGTGAATCTGAAACAGGAATATGTTGAGTCAAATCGTAACTGATCCTCCAGTATTTTCTTTTACCCAAAGCCAGGAACTTTTCAGCACCCCTCGTATATATATAAATACATACATACATACATACATACATACATACATACATACAAAATGAGATTTGAAATTTAGAAAAGAAATTGTGATGTGTGTCAGTGTACACGTGTACATACTCATTTTTTCGCATTAAATTCCGATATAATCGTACCCTAACCATCTGAAAGATATTTATATAAGATTTCATTAAAAAATACCGATTTTTCTGCAAGTTATGAGGAAATAAAGCCGAATTGTGGGATTTAAAAAAAAATCCCTTCTTTCCATCTTCAGAAAAACTTCGCAATAAATTTCAATATAAATGAAATTTACACAATCCGAAGCGCTTATGTAGAAAATTTGATTGAAAACTAGCAATTTGTTTTTCTTTTCCAGTTTCAGCTAGAGAGCTGCAGCCATACTGGGGCATTACCGTTAAAAGAATATACACCCGCAGAGGGACTCGAACCTGCGACCCTCAGATTACTTCTCAGGTTGAACTATAAAAGTTTGATGCTCTACCGACTGAGCTATGCGAGAAAACAAAGTCTGGGGAGGGGCGCACATGTGGGGGCTTGTAATGTTCTATTCTCATTTGCAAAATAGCTGAAAATTAAAAAACAAAAATTGATAACGGAAACGAAACCTCCTTTTGTATATACTAAAATGTGACTGACTCCACATTTTTCGAGCCACCTTTACCAATGAGATTATTAGCAATATCATCGACAATTTCACTGAAGCCGCATTGATTTTTCGAAATAAATATGTTTTCTTTAATTAATACGTTCTTTTATTAAATGCTTTCTTTCAAATAATTATAACAAAAACAAAAGAAAACAATTTCTGTTCATTAAAGATAAAAATGTAATTAGGCATTCTGACAAATGAAATGAATCGACTTCAAATGCAAACTATTTTATATGCAAGAAATTAAAATACTTTTTCTATATTCGTTAAATAAATGCACTTATTAAAAAGAAGAAAGCAAACGTAAAAATTCACTAACTCTAATTAATTATTTTCTTTTGCTTTTGCTATCAGATTTCGAATCATAAAAATTCGAAAATCCGATGGCTTTTCCCGTAAAATATAATTAAAAATACATGCATACATTTAATCATGTTTTTTTCCGAATTTCCCATTGTAACTTTAAACTCTCCTAAAAAATTTTCTAATTTAGCTTTAAATTTTACCATTGATAAAAAAAAATTGTTGAAACCGGTTTGTTATTTTAATAAAATCAATGATAAAATTTAAAAACGACTAGATGTTTTGAGATGGAGGTGCATTTTGAAATCTCAATATAAATTCTCCTACATTCTTTCCTGCGTATGAATACATTTCTTCATTCCATACATGCATGCATACATATATACATGAAGACGATGATAATAGACTCATCCGTCGAAGACGACGTATGGGCGTTCAGTTTTTGCCAAACTACCTACACAAATAATTTATTTATAATGATCAAATGTATTGCTGTACATTAGCTCACTCCCACTATCAAATCGACTTTACCCGAACCAGTGTACGGTATACCACGCGTCAGGTGTCGAAGTGAACGTAGGGCAAGGTGAGATGAAGTATTTTGTACAATGCACCACTCAGCCTGGGAATTGAAACTTCGTGAGTGTAGCACCCTAACCATTAGGCCATGCATACAAACATACATACATGCATGCATACATACATACATACATACATTATTGGGGTCCTGAGATATGTAACACACTGCCTAAATACCAATCTTGAGAAATTAGGCTTCTGAAATCCAGAAAAGAGAAATCTAATTCGAAGACTACTGATCTAATCCATCACTGGAACTGTAAAAGTCTGCAAAACTTTCCAGAAGTTTATCATTTAAATGTATATGAGTATGCCTAGATATGCAACTACATGCATAAGAATACATACATAAAACAAAACATACAAATATGCATACATATACACAGGTATGCCAGAAATAAATAGACAACTTTATAATCATTTAAATTTCTTTAAATCTACAATTATACATTTAAATTATTTATTAATTGTTATAATGTGACTAATTAATACTTAGTTGACATGCCCTTTGCATTTTTCGATGCAAGGACCCTATTAGGCATGTTACTGATCAGATGACGAATATTCTCTGGTGGAATTTCTTGCCAAGTTTCATGCAGTAATCTCAAAAGATCTGACTTTGAAGATGCTTTCTTGTTCTTTTTATGAAATATCCTGTTCATTATGCCCCAGACATGTTCAATAGAGTTCATATCTGGTGACTGGCTTGACCATTGAAGCTTCTTAATGCCATTCTCATCCAACAAATCTTGGGTCATGTGTGATAAGGAGCCCCATCTTCCATAAATAGTCTTCTTTAATCATTTCCCACTGGAGAAGATCGGAAGGTGACCTTTCTGTAACATGGACACATATTTATCTGAGTTTATGTTTCCCTCACACTCCACCAGCTCTGATCAACCGTTTCTCCAAATTGCTCCCCAGACCATCACAGAATAGCTGCCGTGTTTCATTGTAAACTGCCATCTTTTCACATAAAATTCTTGATCACATGCCCACACTCGACTACTGTCATGAAATACAGCAAATCTGGACTCATCAGAGAATATGACAGTGTCCCAAAATGCTAGTGGCCTCTCCACCATCACACTGGCCCAATCTTTTCTCCGCATGATGTTGGCTGGTCCAAGAAGTGGCTTCCTTTTTGCTGTTCTGTCATAATAACCAAGTTTGTGGAGATACCTGACAGCTGTTCTGAGACCGACATCAACTTGTTCTGCCATGTCAGAGACATTGCAACAAGGATTATCCCCCACACTTTTCTTAGCAAAGAGAAGGATTCTGTCAGAGGGCCCTGGTTGATCTGGGCGAGGTGATGCGGACTCCTTCTCCTCTCTGGTAAATTGCACAATCACTATTAACTGTAGAAAGCGGGAACCCAAGGTTTTGTGCGATTTTACGCTATGTCCACCTTCAGAATGACCCTCAATACGGCCTCTTTGAAATGCAGACAGTTTCAAGGTTTCTTTTGTACACGGCATAATCAAATAGTCACATATAGAACCTGAAACCTAAAAATGTCAATTAATAAAAAATATAAACCTTTACAAGTTAGAATAAACATAAAACGATGTTTTTTGGGTTGTCTATTTACTTCTGCCATGTGTGTGTGTATTTATATATTTATGCGTATGTGTGTGTGTCAGCAAACTCTCCGTATAAGAAATTCTTTCTCTTGCACCGCTTCTAATCTCATATACTCCATTAGATGCAACCTCTGTATTAATCTATATGTAGGTCAGACGGGTCGCCGACTGGCCGACCGGTTCACCGAACATCTAAGGGATGTTCGGTTACGGTCGAACACCACATCGCCCGTCACTTCCACTTGGCCAACCACTCCCCCTCTAACATCTCCGTCCTTGGCCTCGCTCTACACCACGGAACCACACACTCACGACTCCGCTTGGAACAGCGGTGTATCTTTAATGTACGAACAACTATCCCCTTCGAACTAAACACAACCCCCTCCTCCTATTGACTGCCCCTACACCTCCTGCAACTAAGCAACCTTATTTTATTTTTCATTTTTTGCTTGTAATTGCGCCACTTTATATTGCATTAACTTCTTCATCTCCTTTCAACCTTATTTTTTATAATTTATTCTTTTTATTTCTATATATACACACACACACATACACACACATGTACACACACACATGTACACACACACATACACTCACACGCACACACACATATACCCACGCACACACGCAGATGAACCCACACATACCTCCCATACACACACACTCATACATACACGCACACAATTATACATACATGTACACACACGCACATACAAGTACACACAAGTTTAGGTACCAGAATTTAGTATGGTATTATCTATACAGTTTCAAAATAGGGTGATTAAAATCAAAATAATCAACAAGGATATCCAGAGGTAATGCAGTACGATCGTTTCGTGCGACTCCATTTAATTGAACAATGTAAAAATTACATCAAATATAAAATGTAGAGCAATCTTTAGCTGCACAAAGACATAGAAATTTAGAAATTTAATGAAATTAAATTTGAACAGAAGGATATATTTTTATAATTAAATCTAAACTCTTCAAGTAGAAAGGTGGAATACAAAAAAAAAACAAAAAACATTTTGACTTAGCCAGACCATACAGGCTAGTAAATAAACATTCTAAGCAGATTTTAACTGTCACTGATTTTATTTGGGCTTATTTTGTGCTGATTTATGGACTATCTTATCAGACCTAAGGATCCAAGGCTTAAGAGAACAATGGCAATTTCTTTTTAGGGTAAGGGGTAAACAGTATAGACAGTAAACATGGATGATAAAGTTACAAAATTTCTTAGGGTTTGGTGACAAACTACTATAGGGGCGGGGTTCTACTAGCAGACTAGTTTATAATGAAACAGGGAAAGTCTAATCATATAGCACAAAGTTGCTATATTGTATACAGATACAATAAATAGTTATTCATAGTTTTCATTAATAAGAATAATATATCAGTATTGTTTTACATATGCTAGGTTTGAAATACTTGAGATACCAATATTTGCTTAATTAATATGTGAATAAATAAAAGCTAATTATGAATTAGATAATGAAATAAAATGAAATAGTGTATAATAATGTAAATAATCAATTAAGGCAGTATACAAAAACAATGAAGGGGCATTAATTTAAAATGCTATGGTAAAGTACATTTAGACTTATTTACACCAATATAAAAGACCCCTAGATAAGATGTGAAATTAAAATTTATGTATATCTTGGACTAAAATTTTAAAATTAAACATGTATATCTAATATCATTAAAAGGACACATAAAAAACAAATTTATTATACAGTTAATATAAAGAATTGATACATTGGATTTACATGGTATATAATGATGGACTCATATATATATATACATACGTGTGTCTGTCTGTCTGTGTTTTTGTGTTTGTCCCACAACACTGCTTGACAACCCACATTGGTTTGTTTACGTCCCTATAACCAAGCCGTTCGGCAAAAAGACACCGATAGAACAAATATCAGGTTTAAAAAAATAAGTACCGAAGTCGATTCATTAGACGAAAAGTTCTTCAAGACGGTGTTCCAGCATGTCCGCAGTCTAATGACTGAAATAGATAAAAGATAAAGATGGAAAGCGTTTGAAGGCGGGTTTTGCCATTTAGTTAGGAGAAGACAGTACCTAAGATTCTCTTGAGGACATCTGAAAGGAATGTGAATAAAGAAAGTATCCTCAAACCAGAAACTCCACTCCGCTAAAATCTCCGGAAGTGTCGGTTGGAGGTGATAATCGCAGTGTCGAATTAAATCTCTCATTCAAGTAGGCTACGGTAAGTTTTGAACTCAAAACGCAAAGAGCTAGAATAAGCACTCGTTCCATCCATGCCCTGATGATTCCGCCAAAATAGACCAGCTTCAATAAATGCTGGAAACTAAATAAACAGGAAGTTTGTTTGTGGAGTCAGACACAGCTTTGTGGTTGAGAAGTTCGCAACACAACCACTTGGAGCAGGGTTCGATTCTACTGCACGCCACCTTGGACATGCCTTTCAGTATTCTCGCATCGATCTTATGAATAGAATTCTGGTAAGCAGAAGCTGTACGGAAGCCCGTCTCTTTCTCGTTCTCTCTCCCTCCTCTCTCTCTCTCTCTCTTTTTCTCTCTCTCTCTTTTTCTCTCTCCCTCCTCTCTCTCTCCTTTTCTCTCTCCTTTTCTCTCTCCTTTTCTCTCTCCTTTTCTCTCTCCCTCCTCTCTCTCTCCTTTTCTCTCTCCCTCCTCTCTCTCTCCTTTTCTCTCTCCCTCCTCTCTCTCTCCTTTTCTCTCTCCCTCCTTTTCTCTCTCCCTCCTCTCTCTCCTCTCTCGCTCCCCCTCTCTCTCTCAATATATATATATATAATATAATATATAATATAATATTATATATATATTATATATATATATATATAAGTAAATGTAGGGATATACAACTTAGACAGATCAATATATAAAGTATGTTAAATGCATGAAATACTAAAAAAATGTATATATGCATACATACAAAAATCTCCGACTTACATAGAATACAAATGATTTAGGAAATTAAAGGGGTTGAAGAAAAGTATTACAAATCCAACAGCTGTTTCTGGGGGCTCGGAAGTCCAAAATAATGTCTGTAAATTGATTCCATCGTAGGATGAGACGATCCTCCGTATTCAAGGAAAAAATCTTACATTTGAGATGTTAAAGGGAAGAAGTTATTTGAGGTGTTTTATATATTGATCTGTCAAACTTGCTTATCCCTACATTTACCTCTATACCTACTCGAGTTTAAATCTCTTGAGCACTATTAAGTGTATTCTATACGGAGACTATCTGATTCTCATCTACGAACAATACACACACGCGCGCGCGCGCGATGACAGACTTTCACACCTGTTACGCCCATGAACACTCACTCACAAGGCATTGATCTGTCCGGGACTATAGTAGAAGACACTTGCCTAAAGTGTCACGCACAGTCTCGGATATATTAAGATATTTAAAAGTTAAACTCAAGAGGGTTGGTCTTAAAATTTGGCGGCTGATCTTTTTGCCGTTTTGGCAGTGATTTAAAGATTCTCTACAATGCCTTAGAGTTTGCTAGTCCAGACAAATTGGACAGTGTGGGCAATGAAGAAGGACTCTTCACAATTATCTCTAGCTGGTCTCCTTTGCAGTTGTATAATTTGCATATTATATATAATTCTTTCATGTTCTTCCAGCAGCTGTGTTTCTCTCCGTGCAGTGTCTCTGTATCGCGCCTGCTCTAAGTATATAAATGTCGCAGAATATCACACATACGCACAATGTGTATGTTTGATTAAGCATGTATGAAGCGATTCACATGAGATCCTGTTTTCTCCTCTTTCTACGTTAATACTCCTATATATACGAGGTGTGCTCAAAAGGTATCCTATCTGTGGCCAAAACACAAGTAATATTTTTTAAAATCCCCATTTTGATTTAGTTTCCTTCAAAGTATTCGCTTTGGGAATCCATACACTTCTGCCAGCATTCCAGTCCCTGCTGGAAACATTTCTGGAAATCACTTTTTGGGATGTTGGAGAGCTGTACCATTGGATTTTGCTTAATATCCTCTGTTGACTCAAACCTTCTCTCGTTGAGTGTCTTTTTTTAGCTTTGGGAATAGCCAAAAGACACACGAAGCCAGCTCTGGAGAGTAGGAAGCCTGACGAACAAGTGGTGTGCTTTGCTTAACGAGGAATGCTTAGAAGAAGTGGTCGGAATAAGCGTATGTGTTATGGTGGAGTTGTCAGTTCTTTGCTGCCTACAGGTCGGGTCGTCTTCACCGCACAGCTTCACGAAGGCGACAAAGAACCGCCAGCTAATATTCTTTGTTCGTTGTCTGACCTTATGGTACATATTCATGGTGCACAACACCTCTGTAGTAAAAAAAAAAACCTCATCATCAGGTCATCAACATTACTGCGTACTTGTCTTGCTTTCTTTGGTCTTAGCAAGGATGGATGTTTCCATTGGGATGATTGCAATTTTGTTTCAGGATCATAACCGTACACCCATGTCTCATCGCTAGTGATGATAGCGTTCATGAAGTTTTGACCTTGGCTAGCACAGTCCAGCATGTCCTAAGAGATTTCCTTTCTGTTTTCTTTCTACTGGTCAGACAGCATCTTTGGTACGAATTTTGCCGACACCCTCCTCATGCACAAATCTTCTGTTATAATTGACTGAAGTGACCCATTGCTGATTCTAGCTTCGGCAACAATTTCCTCAATAGTCACACGACCGTCTTCATAGACTATTCTTCGAACTTTGCAATCATTTCATCGTTTCTGCTAGTCGATAGCCTGCCATAACGTGGCTCACTGTCTACTGAGATGCGGCCATCTTTGAACCAGTTGTACCACTCCTTTATTTTCGTCTTTCCTGTATAGTCTTGGCTTGCGTAACACCAAGTTTTTTGGAAGAATTTGGTACAGTATCTTTGCTCAATGTACTCGAAAAATCGCACCCCACACTCTTCACGTCTGTACTCAACGCGTCCATGTGGGCGAATTGCGCAACCTACAGACACGAAAATTTTTGCACATACTCAGGAAGGACGCAGCTACCTAATACTCATGCGTATTTTGCTCACGCATTATTATTTTGTGCAAAAAAAAAAATCAAGGTCGGATACTTTTTGACTTCACCTCGTGTATATATATATATATATATATATATATATATATATATATATATAAAATCAAAATAAGCAACAAGGATATTCAGAGGTAATGCAGTACGATCGTTTCATGCAACTCCATTTAATTGAACAATGCAATCATTGGAGTTGCACGAAACGATCGTACTGCATTACCTCTGGATATCCTTGTTGCTTATTTTGATTTCAATCACCTTACTTTGAAATTGTATGGATAATTCCGTATTAAATTCTGGTACCTCAACTTAAGTACCATATTCATCTGAATCTAAATTTTTGCTGAACTAATCTACCATACCCAAAGTATATATATATATATATATATATATATATATTTGTCAGCTATTTCAGTATAATGTCATCTCCTTCAAATGAAAACGTGACCAGCATCTTACGTATGAAGATATTATAGTATTAATATCTATTATATAAAAATCAATGTCTGTGAGTTCGTGTATTACTTATAGACTCGAAAACTATTGGACCGATCCTAATGAAATTTGGAACACAAAATCCAAGCCTGGGGAGAAGGGTAATTTGTATGTTTCTTACAATTTTGAGGGGGCATAAAGGAGGACAGAACCCTCCGTGAAAATTCATATGCTTCGGAGTTTGATGAAAGTTGAACCATAGGTATTAGAAATAAATTTAAAAAATACCCCAAATTTCCATTTCTTTGGATGATTCTAAGACCCCCAAATTTTAGTCATTTTTCATGGACCAAAATTACTGAATGGATCCCATAGGTAATTGACACAAATCAAGACGTATTCCCAAAGTTTCCGCTTCTCATGAGGATTCTAAGACCCCCCCCCCTAATAGGAGCCTTAACTCCCACATTTTAGAGCTCCATGTGCTCTATTTTTCAGGAGCAAAAACCTTTGAATGGGTTTTATAAGATTTAGATTTTGGAATCTGGGCATAATGATGAGTAGTGAAGAATAAATATGTCATGATTAGAATTTTTGTTAGGGTGTGTAAAGAGGGAAAGAACCCCCATTAAAATTCTTAACCTCCAGTTTTGATGAAATTCGTATCATAAATATTTTAGTTCATTAGAGAAAATATGAAAAAAATGTCTAATTCTTCAATTCATGTGACACGGGCAACGCCGGGTATCTTTGCTAGTGATTCTTAATGCTATGTTTCGAATAACATTTTGAATATTCAGTCTTGGAGAAGAAATATTTAAAAACAAATCTAGACTATTCATCAATATCTGATACTAATGCTTACGGCTGATGGGCAGACAGTGAGTACTAGTGTCAACTAGTTCATTAATATAACTGTTATAATACAATGTATTACTTCGTTTACTACTGGTTTTATTGAGTCAACTTAAGCTATATATTGAAATATTAAAGTGAAACTTTGCTTAGTTGGTCATTAACTACAGTTAATTAAATCTTTATTGATTGAAGTGTTACAGCTGGTTATGAGTCTTGCTGTTAGTTGAGAATAGTATTATTAGATGTGATTATACATCTCTGCATGTGTTTCTGTTATATATTGATTGTAACTGTACAAGGTTACTTGTATATAAGTGTATGTGTGTGCGTACGAGTGTTAATGTTCTAAGTGCATTGAGGGTGATGTATATTGCGCGTGTATGTCTGTAAGAGTGTGAAGATATGTATTGGTAGTGATGATGGTGGTGGTGGTGGCAATGTGTGTGTGTGTGTGTGTATGGTGGTAGGATAAATGTTAGTGATTATGCAGGGTATTCGGGCTAAATTTGACAATATTTTATTTTCTCTTTTTTTCAGGAACAGCTTGATGTATTTGGTGAACAATCAACGGCGTTGGAGAGCATCACATTCAAAGTTGAAGTTGAGAAAAAGTTAGCTGAGATGGAGAATTGGAAGCCATCTGAATATTGGAAAAGAATTACCCGTACCATGATGATTCGCGCCGGGTGTCAAAATGCCGACGTCTTGACTGCTACTCAATGCTCTGTCAACACCGTAACGGCTGTAAGATGTGACATGGACAGCGGCAACGGAGACTACAAAACCGTGACAAACAGGAGGGGGCACAACAGGCATTCTGACTGCGTCCTCTTGCCTGAATTCATCCCAACACTCTTGAAGAGGATCTAAGGCTCAATTCAGACGACTATGTGAAGCTACCAGAGACTGTGGTCAAACCCTGACTGGAGGAAGTTGTTGCTGGAAGGCCAGGCTATATGTGTGGCAGCAGGATTTGGCGTCCTTTACCATACCCTAAGAAAGAGTCAGTAGTCGTTGTCGGAGAATTTCTGCAACTTCACCAGCCCCAATTTCTGGCTCCCTAATCCCCACGCCCGATTGTAATCCCATGGTTTACTATGTGTAGGGCGTGGTAAAAAAGAGACCAACCACTTTGAATGCAACACTAAGGCCCGAGCTGGTAGCCAAGTTCAATGAAGTGTTCGACGTTACTCCCAGGGACACAGTGAGGAACGCACGTGCCAGGTTTCAGAACCATCACGCGGCTTTAGAGAAAGTTGAAGGCAGCTACTTCAGTAAACTGTTATCTCCCAGTCATAATGTACGAGAGGAAGTAAAAAATTATCCTCACGTTCGCTATTCCATATCCTTATTATTGTCACACTGCCTTCTGCGCATGTATGCCTATAGTTGGTACTATTGTGGTCACGTGATCGAAGTTTGAGCCTGATCGTACCAATTTTCTTTCTGGCTTTACAGTGTAAGCATGGCCGCTCCAAAGAACAAAGAGCAGTGATCCGAGAGATGGTAATAGTGAATCGGTTCACCATTGCCATCTCTCGAATTTTCTGAATATTCTCGTCAGTGGTGGAAGTTCACGGGTGTCCTGCTCCCACATCGTGCGTCACGCTTGTCTGGCTACTTTTAAACTTCTCGATTCACTCATACACACTTCTACACGATAGTGCCTTGTCCCCGTATTGTGCTAAAAGCCTCCGATGAATTTCAGCACCTTCCTACCAAAGAAATCAGATCACTGCTCTTTGTTCTTCTTTGGTGCACATTGCTAGTGGAGCAGCCATTCTTACACTGTAAAAATCCAGAAAGACAAATGGCGTGATCAGGTTCAAATTTCGAGCACGTGACCACAGTAGTACCAACTATAAGCATACATGCGCAGAATGCAGTGTGACAATAAAGATATGTTATAGCGAAAGTGCGGATAATTTTTTACTTCCCCTTGTAGTTGATATTTTTTTGATTTTTTAAAAATACTTTTTCTGGTTAGGATTATGCATTTCTTTTTCCCTCTGAGCAAACTGTCAAATTTAGTCAGCACACCCAGCATATGTGTGTGTATGTTGTCCGCTGCTAACGTACTTTCTATCTGCCCACCGCACACCAACACACCCATTCATTTATTCGCTCTTGTGTAGTCTAATTTGTTTGTCAACATAGACCCTGGTGTACCTACTCTTCCTACTATTATAGTCTATGTAGTTAGACTTAGTCTACCCACAGCATAGATGCATATCCACTACTATATTTACCTATAAATACCAAAGCAAAATATGTGGAAGAATAAGGAATAAGAAACGAAAATCTTCCAAATCTTCTTCGTCTGTCATTCGTTTTAGCCACTGTGTGTGTGTGTGTGTGTGTGTGTGTGTGTGTGTGTGTGTGCGTGTGTGTGCGCATGACTTTATAGAGGCTGGTGCTGGTGCTGGTCGGCACGGTTTATATTGTTATAAAATCGATAAAAATCTTACAATGAACTAGCTGTGAGAAGTGGAAAAGCCAAAATTTCGGACAGTCTTTTTTCAGGGTAAAGTTGACAAGAATGAAATTAATTAAAAACAGCAAATTTATGTACACGCGCGCACACATACGCACACTCAGACATGCAGATACACACATAAATGAAGTGGGGGGCTGAAAGGTTCATAGGCTAACCATAAAGGTGGTGCTGGAGCTGTGAAATCTTGCATGCATTAATTTCAACTCTTATTAATAACTGCATTGTTTTGTTTTCCACGTAAACTGAGGTGTGGCTATTCAAAGAAGACTTCAAAAGTAACTAGTAGCAACTTCTCTTGAAAATCGACGAAATTTGGCATCGTGGTGTTCTCAAGTACCTGCAGAAAAATTGTTTAGCCCCCAAGGACATTCATGATGCCATGGTTGCTACATTAGGAGATGATGCTCCAGTTTTATCAACGGTGCAAAAGTGAGTAGCTGAATAGACAAGAGGAAGGGATAGTTTTGAAATGAGTCAACTGGACGTCCTACAACTGCCACCACCGAAGAAAACACCAAAGAAACCACATGTTGATAGATGATTAGCGATTAGCTATTCATCAAATAGCCAATTCTATTAGCTTATTCAGTGCGTGGGTTGAGAATATTCTGCACAATGAACTTGGCATGACGAAAGTTTCTGCTCGGTGGGTTCCACATGTTCTGACACCTGATCAAAAATGCACCAAGCTGATCACATGATGGGAAAATCTGATATGGTTTCAAGCAGATCCTGCTGGTTTCCTTGAACGTTTCCTAACCCTGATGGAGTTTTCGGTTCATCATTTTGAGCCAGAGACAAAAAGATAATCCATGCAGTTGAAACACCCCTCTGCACCTGCTCCAAAGAAGGACAAGGAAGGTGGTGCAAAAGGTATTATGTTTATTGACTATATCTTGAAAAGGGCCACACAATCAACGGAGAGGATTATGCCAACATGCTGAGGCAGTTACGATAGGCTATGAAGACCAAGCGTTCAGGAAAACTGACGAAAGGGTTTTCGTTTCATCACACAAATCCTTCTTTTCAATGACTGCTGTGTGTGATTGTGTCTTTGAGTTGACTGATCAACCTCCCTATTCTCCTGATTTGGCCCAATCTGTCTGACTATCATCTGTTCCCTAGCATGAGATAACACTTGGCTGGGTACCAGTATCGCAGTGATGATGACGTCATATCTGTTGTTGATGACTGTTTTGACGAACTGGATGAAAGCTTCTTCACCAATGGGATCCAAGCACTGCACCAGCGATAGAAGAAGTGTGTTTTTCTGCACATTGTTGAAAAAGTGTCTATTCTCTACGCAGCCACTGTGTTTTCTGCTCCAAGGTCACCAGTTTGTCGATGATTGATGCAGGAACTACTTTTGTCCATGAGAAAAAGCAAGACTAAGCTTGTGAACATAGAATTGGATGAGCGTTGACTTTAATGAGTGCATCCGTCCTTTGAGAGATTTTGTTTTTCATCCTGCAGGGTGTTCCCTCACCTCCTCACTAAGCAAGCTTAGTGGAGTTACTAGTTTAGTCGCCGACGATGCGAACATGCGGCAGGTTGCATTTTATTACATATTACCAGTAACGCTCTAAAACGACCTGACATAAATACATACATCCCTACATCCATCCATCCATCCATCCATCCATACATGCATACATACATACATACTACCCGTGATTGTTGGCGCATTGGGATATGTAACGAATTGCTTCAACAAAAACCTGGAAAAATTAGGGTTCTCAAAACCTGAAAGAAAAAGGCAGATTAGAAGACTACATATTTAAGCCATCAATGGAACTGTAAAGATATGTAAAACTTTCCAAACATTTAGCACATAAATACAAATGCATGCATCTAGACATGAAAATATATACATAAAAACGCATCTATAAAGCAAACATACAAATCTGCGCATAAATACATATGCATACGCCTAGACATGAAAATATATACATAAAAACGCATCCATAAAACAAACATACAAATCTGCGCATACAGTAACACCAAATACTGCGCACACACACACATGCACAAATACCTAGATGATGTTGATAAAAGTTCCAATGAAGGAGCCTTGAATCTATGTTAGAGTCCGCCTCTTTCTCTATTGACAAGAAATACAGAAATGAAACTGATTGATAACATACATACATACATGCTTACATACATAGAGAAAATACAGACGCTGAACTATTGAGAAATCTACAGTTACTCTACCCAGATAACAAGTTTAGGTTTATAGCTGAAATTATTATTGCACTGGGATTTGTAACACATTATCTAAGTACCAATCTTGAGAAATTCGGCTTCTCAAAACCAGAAAGGAGAAAGCTGATTCGAAGACTACAGATTACTACAAATCCAAGCTACCATTGGAACTGTAAAATCTTGTGAAACTTTCCAGAAGTTTATCATTTAAGTATATATGCCAAAGTCTAAACATGCAACTATGTGCATGAAAATACGTACATAAAACAAAACATGCAAATCTGTACACGCATTAACTTCAACCACTTCACATACACACACATATATGTAAAAAGACCTTGCTGGGGTTCTTGAAATTCCAATGAAGGAGCCTTGGATCTACGTCAGAAACCGGCTCTTTCTCTATTGGCAAGAGATCTTGAAATCAAACTGAATAATGACATACATACACGCACACATACATACATACACACAAACACATACATGCATACACACACATAAATACATATATACATATATACACACATACATACACACATACATACACACATACATACATACCTACACACATGCCTTCACACATGCATACTTGGACATATACATACATACATACATACATACATACATACATACATACATGCATGCATACATACAAATGCATATTAAGGTACGTAGGCTATAGGTTAAGTTGTTAGGCGCATGTTCATAGTATCGCGGGTACAATTCCTGTACCGAGTTGCGCATTGTAGGTAACTTCATTTGACGTCACTCCTGTCTACTCCAGCTGCCACGTCCTGAATATGCAGGCAGGCTAAATGATGGAAAATCTGTATCTGTCCGCTAGCGACTACGTAGGCACCTAAAACGACTGACAAGTTACATATTACAAAGTCACACTCGTTCGTAGGCGACAGGTGACTCATACCTACCTACCTACCTACCTACCTACCTACCTACCTACCTACCTACCTACCTATATACATACATACATACATACATACATACATACACATATATATATAGAGTTAGATAGATAGATAGATAGATAGATAGATAGATAGATAGAGTAAAATCTATTTGCCAACGTATTTTGGCAGTCTTGATTAGGACGATGTTACTACCTTTTTTAGCCCCAGGAAAACAGCTTTTCCAGCTAGCTACCTACGCACAATTGCGTCCTTATACGTTGAACAAGGGAGCTTATGTCTCCACTCAACCTTAAACGGTACTTGCGGACCATGGTTTCTGAGTTATGTACCTCCATCGGCACAGAATAACCGTTGGCTAGAGATAGCAACACTAGGTCTTGTTGGAGGTATATACTCTTAAAGTAACATACAGTCACTGATCTCGTAAAGAGAAAAACAATTAGTTTTAAATCTCTGAGTAAGTAGTAACAATACGTCGAACAAGGCCTAGTGCTGTCATCTCTAGCCAACGGTTATTCTGTGCCGATGGAGGGAAATAACCCAGAAACCACGGTCCGCAGGTACCGTTTAAGGTTGAGTAGGGACATTAGGTCCCTTGTTCAAGTATAAGGATGCAGTTGTGCAGTTGTGCGTCGGTAGCCAGCTGGAAAAAATGTTTTCCAGAGGCTAAGAAAGGTAGTAACATCCTCCTAATCAGGACTGTCAATTTAGGTTGAGAAATAGATTTTACTCTGCAGTACTGTTACTACTTTCTTCTCGCTCAGTGACTTAAAAATAATTGTTTATCTCTTTATATATATATATATATATATATATATATATATATATATAATAATAATAAAGGAGTTACGACGCAAAAACGTATAAATTCAAAAGAACATATTTATCTTCAATATATATTTCAGTATAAAGAATTCATTAAGATGCTTAAATCAAAATTTCTTTACACATCATTCAGGAACAGATATAACATCAGAAAAAATACACTCCGTTTAAAAACACAAACCGTTCATGGCGAAAAAATTTCACAATTACAAAAAACGAACAAAATTTTTAAAGTTCTAGCAAATAAGAACGCTATTACCTACATACAGGCATCCTCGTGTGCGCCCGTACACACACGCCGTCTGTGTACGGTTTGTGTTTTTAAACGGAGTGTATTTTTTCTGATGTTATATCTGTTCCTGAATGATGTGTAAAGAAATTTTGATTTAAGCATCTTAATGAATTCTTTATACTGAAATATATATTGAAGAAGATAAATATGTTCTTTTGAATTTATACGTTTTTGCGTCGTAACTCCTTTATTATTATTAATATAACCAAAAGGATCGATTCTTGAAGAGTCTGCATATCTTCACTGTCGTTTTTTCTGCTATTTAGGTGATGATTTTTTAAGTTAGCTTACCAATTATTTTTGTTGGTAGTTAATTTATAATATATATATATATATATATATATATATATATATATATATATATATATATATATATATATATATATGTTGTTGTACTTGGGGATGGTCACATTGCCAGTTTAGCCAATAAAAACACACGCACTGTATATTTGGTGTTAATTTGCTTCAGCTTTATATTACATTAATCTTAATATTATTTATATATATATATATATAAGTTAATCGCCACATCAAAGTGGCTATTCCATGCTACTACTTATTTAACTATAGGCATATTTTCCGTCACCTGGTTATATAGTTCAGGTAAATTCCAGCTGTTTCCTCTTGAAGCACATCTGCTTATTCCATTATTAAAATCCAATATGTGGTCCGAGCTGCCTGCTGTATGTCAGGCAAAATAAACATTAAAATTGAGAATAATGGAACTATTATTTGCAAAGTTATTGTGTAACAAAACAGGAAGGGGGTGATTTTTTGGTATTATTTATTCACCATTACACGTGTTTCATTTGCTGATAGGAATGACAAAGTTTTACATGTTAGATAGACATGTGAGGAATTTCTTTTTAGAAATTTTTCAGACAGTGAAATTCTTACCGTCGGCGTCATGTATCGTACGCTATTGAAACGCGTTAATGACACTACGACGAAAGTTTTCCTGATTAAGCGTGAGGTCTCCCATGGTATGAAGTCATAATTATGTGAATCTGAGACGGGAATATGTTGAATAAAATCATAATTAACTGATCGTCCTGTATTTTTTCCCCCCAAAGCCAGGAACTTTTCAGCACCCACTTGTATATATATGTATATATATGCATATATATATATATATATATATATATATATATATATATATATATATATATATATATATATATATATGTATATATATGTATATATATGCATATATATATATATATATGCATATATATATATATATATATGCATATATATATATATATATATGCATATATATATATATATATATATATATATATATATATATATATATATATATATATATATATATATATATATATATATATATGTATATATATGCATATATATATATATATGCATATATATATATATATATATATATATATATATATATATATGCATATATATATATATATATATATATGCATATATATATATATATATGCATATATATATATATATGCATATATATATATATATATATATGCATATATATATATATATATATATGCATATATATATATATATATGCATATATATATATATATATATATATGCATATATATATATATATATATATATATATGCATATATATATATATATATGTATATATATATATATATATATATATATGCAAATATATATATATGCATATATATATATATATATATATATATATATATATATGCATATATATATATATGCATATATATATATATATATATATATATATATATATATATGCATATATATATATATGCATATATATATATATATATATATATATATATATATATATATATATATATTATAAATTAACTACCAACAAAAATAATTGGTAAGCTAACTCAATTATATATATAGATATGCATATGTATGTATGTATGTATGTATGTATGTATATATGCATGCACGCATGTACGCATACACACACACACACATACATACATACATACGTACATACATTCTCTCGAAGAGTTCATATAAGACTTCAATAAGCTCAGTTGCCGTGAGGAGAAAAGAAGCTAACGTTTGGGTTCTTGCTCTTCATCTCAAAGTACGGAAGGAAGTATTGTCACTTTTGTTAGTATCTTTTTACATCGCAATTGGCTAACATAAGCATCGTTAATTTCATGTTTCCAATCCTGAAACAACCCACGCATTACGTATTCTATACATTTATTTTCAAACCTAATTTAGACGTGTCATAGCAATTTCTCATTAAAGAATATAATGATGAACCAGCCTAAAAACTAGAGTCACAGGATAAGTAAAATTTCTCGTAGATAAAAGCCGTCCTACACCCAAAGCTATGTTAAGCCACATTGCTTAAACTGTGTTAGTTATTGTGTGTACAAGGTCATACTAACACATACTATGATATATTGCTCAAGTGGGTTAAAAATGCTAATTATGTGAATTTTTGTCCTGTGTATACGACTAAAATATTTTTGAGAGAGAGAGAGAGAGAGAGAGAGAGAGAGAGAGAGAGAGAGGGAGAGAGAGAAAACAAAAAAAATAACCACCCTGGCAATCTGAAGCCTGTAGCATGTATAGCAAAGCTGTTCAAGTGTGTTTAACAGCCGAGTTTTCAATACTTCATAGAATAGAAAATTAAAATGCGTAGCGCTTAGCTTCTGGTGCGCAGATGAGATAAATCGGATGATATTTTGGTCTCTTTAACCTTAAATATACTCACTCATCCGCAAAAATGCTGTAATGCAGAAGTCCCCAGACAGCGAACTGTGGATCAATTGACACAGACAGAATACATTTTGAAATTTTATTTCTGTTCTACTGACTATCGCAATCTGCAGGGTGATTTTTTCTTTATATATTTAATATTTATATAGGAGTGGATGTGTGGTAAAAGCTCGTTTCCCAACAACATAGTTCCGGGTTCGGTCCCACTGCGTGCCAACTTGGGCAAGTGTCATCTGCTAGAGCATCGGGCCGACCAAAGCCTTATGAGTGGATTTGGTAGATGGAAACTGAAACACGCCCATTCTCACTCTCTCTCGCTATATATATATATATATATATATATATATATATATATATATGTGTGTGTGTGTGTGTGTGTGTGTATGTGTGACTTTGTGTTTGTCCCTCACCACCACTTGACAACCGGTGTTTATTTGTTTGTCTCCGTAATTTAGCGGTTTGGCAAAAGAGTAAGATAGAATAAGTACCAGACTTTAAAAAATAAAAAGTATTGAAGTCGATTTATTCGACTAAAAATTTTTTAAGGCCGCGCTCCAGCATGGTCGCAGTCTAATGACTGAGAAAATTGAAAGATAAAAGATACCTATTATATTAATGTATGTAATAATTAAATTATATATTATGTACATTATTGTATCACGTTTTGCGCTTGATGCCTCGTTATGAGGAAAAAATATCGTCTTACATGAAACCGGTCTACAATGCGCAAAACGTCGAGTGGCGGTACTGTAATACACATGTACATGCCCGGAACCAGGAAGTTCGTGAACTTCATTCCAAAATATAAATCTAATGTTCATAACATTTGTTGTTGTTTTGTTTTATGACGGACCAAACGAAAGACTTCCCTATGTATTTGTAAGCAACCCGACATGTGTGTTTATAGTTTTTCATCATATAATTACAGGGGCGGTATTTCAGTATAACTATCACTACCTCACGAGGAAGGCAAAGGGCACGGAATTGAAGGGTAAAAATATATAAAAAGACACTGAAACTTGTGGACGAAAATCCTCTCAGAATCGAAATTTTCGTCATATGAAACACGGGGATATTAAAACAAGAAAATAAGAAAACTGTTAAATTCTTTACTCATTTCCTTCCGCATGAGGGTGAGATAGACATACCGAAAGGATCTGCAAATCACTTTACTTCAATAATATGACGTAGGAGTATTTCTTCACTGTAAAGAAGTCCGCTTCTATGATATTGTAACAAATGGATTTGATCCCACGTTTCTCCATAAAGAATTCACAATATGACCATGTGCAGTCGACGGCTGTTGTTCACGGCCTACAAATATAGCTCATTTGAGCGCCAAAACTCCAGATTGGTCCGGTTCCTGGTGGCGTTCACTCTCCACACATAGCTATTTTTACAGAACCTGCAACGATTGAAGAAGAAGACACGCTACGGCAACGTGAATGTGTATTGATGCGTAAAAATTAGGCCGAATGTTGATTTTCTAATGAATACTTTCTGCACATGTCACATTTTTTTTCATCTGAATATTTCTTTACTTGTATCGCATGAATACCTTTTATATTAATGTAACAATAAATTATGTTCGCAAACAAGCCTTCTCCCTCCTGTTACAAAATCACTATCATGCAATGCAAGAGCTTAAAGGTAATACTCCGCAGCCTTCGGGTTGGGATAAGACTACTGAAGACGTAGAACTGTACAACTTTAGAATAGCCTCTGTTTCATCGCCTTCAATATATTCAGTGAACTAGCTGATATTAATCCAAGTATTGCTTTCTAGCTGGGTTGTCATAACCCAGCAGCAGGTCATACTTTATGCATCATTGTAATTACTATCTTAATATTTTATGCTTTCTCTACATTGCTCTACAATCGAATATATACTGATATAACTGACAGAAGAATTTGTAACTAAAAAATCTATCACATCAGATTATATAGTTATGTACTTGCAAAATAACGTGATTTTGGCGGATTGTAAAATTACACATGGCAGTTTCACTCCTCACTCTTCTCAATGCAGGAGTGAGCGAAAAGTTGGGCACTCATACACGTAAACCTCTCTCAGTCCGATTTTATACTACCTTATTTCGTCCTCCACAAAGCCATCTAGTGGCCACACTAGTCCTCTGACTCCTAACAATTCAAATATAATATTAACCTAATTCTACTATTGTATACAATGCATTAATCTATATTGAGTTTTATTATGGGAACGAAATGGAATGTACATGCATTCATAATTACGAAAATTAAATAAGTATATTTAGCGGTTGAAACCAGACAAAAAGTAGCTAATAATAAATGTCACCATTCGTAAACACTGCGGGTAAAAAATCTGAAAGTTGTGAAGGTAGTCACTAGTTCTCATACGCAGAATGTTGGAGGCTGTGAGAACTGAAAACGAGGCTGACAAATTACTATGTTTAATTTTAATTTGGATTAAATATGGTGAAAATCATGGCGAAGAAAAAAGAGAAGAATTACATAGGTGTACACTCTTATTTTGTCTTCTCATTATTAAAGTACATGAAGGAGGCGAGCTGGCAGAAACGTTAGTACGCCGGGCGAAATGCTTAGCGATATTTCGTCTGCCACTGCGTTCTGAGTTCAAATTCCGCCGAGGTCGACTTTGCCTTTCATCCTTTCGGGGTCGATAAATTAAGTACCAGTTACGCACTGGGGTCGATATAATCGACTTAATCCGTTTGTCTGTCCTTGTTTGTCCCCTCTGTGTGTAGCCCCTTGTGGGCAGTAAAGAAATAGGTATTTCGTCTGCCGTTACGTTCTGAGTTCAAATTCCGCCGAGGTCGACTTTGCCTTTCATCCTTTCGGGGTCGATAAATTAAGTACCAGTTACCTACTGGGGTCGATATAATCGACTTAATCCGTTTGTCTGTCCTTGTTTGTCCCCTCTGTGTGTAGCCCCTTGTGGGCAGTAAAGAAATAGGTATTTCGCCTGTCGCTACGTTCTGAGTTCAAATTCCGCCGAGGTCGACTTTACCTTTCATCCTTTAAGGGTTGATAAATTAAGTACCAGTGAAATACTGGGGTCGATATAATCCCCTCCCCCAAGATTTCGGGCCTTATGCCTAGAGTAGAAAAGATTATTAAAATAGATGAAGGCGGCGAGCTGGCAGAAACGTTAGCACGCCGGGCGAAATGCTTAGCAGTATTTTGTCTGTCTTTACGTTCTGAGTTCAAATTCCACCGAGGTCGACTTTGTCTTTCATTCTTTCAGGGTAGATAAATTAAGTACCAGTTGCGTACTGAGGTCGGTATAGTCGACTGGGCCCTCTCTCCCAAAATTTCGGGCCTTGTGCCTAGAGTAGAAAAGATTATTAAAGTAGATGAGGCGGCGAGCTGGTAGAATTGTCAGTAAATTAAACAAAATGCTTAGCGGTATTTCTTTTGGCTCATTACGCTCTGAGTTCAAATTCTGCCAAAATCGATCGACTTTGTGCCTTTCATCAATAAAATAAGTACCAGTTCATCGCTGGGGTAGTTATTATCGACTTCTGCCCCGCCGCCCAAAATCGCTGGCCATGTACCAGAAGTTAGAAAAACTTACTAAAGGCAATCAGCTGGCAGAATCGTTAGTGCGTCAGGAAGAATGCTTGGCGGTATTTATTTAGCTTTACGTCCTGAGTTCAAATTCTGCCACTGTCGACTTCTCATTTCATCCTTGGGGGGGGGGGGGGGTCGATGAAATATGAACTGGTCAAAGACGGGGGTCGATGTAATTGACTATTCCCCTCCCCACAAATTTTAGATCTTGTGCCCACGGTAGAAAGAATTAATAAAGAAAGTGATGGAGATAATTTCCACTTATTTCTTTATTTAGTTTTTGGTGGGGAAAATTTTAACTTGAATCCCATTGAAGTAGGATCCACCTTACCCACATCCATTTCCATCATGGAACAAATGCTACACTTCCCAATAGTATTTTAATACTACAGACATACACCACAACAAAACAGAATAACAAATCGGGGTAACACTGAAACAACACAAGAAAATACAATAAAACGAAAACAACTTTCATTTAAAGAAAAGAGCTTTTGATTTCTCTTTTTTGATCACACTTCACATAACTCAGATGATAATATGCAAAACTCGCATGGAAGAATTGAAAACGCATATCATTTTATGAAAAAATAATGCTCATTATATAATAAGGGGCTATATATTTGTAGTGAGGATTAGTAATTTAAATCGCCTCCATTACCTGTTTAGAACTTATTTAAAAGACACGGAAGAATGAAAAGTAAAATTCCATCTTTGGAAGGACTTGAACTCAAAATACTGTTATGTAGGAAACTAGTTTACTTGAGAGATAATTATTTGTCTGTCTGCCCATTTTGAAAATATGCTATATCAAATAAGAAATAAAGAAGTAAGACGCAAAGGTCTCATAGAAAAAATACTAAATAACCATCTGGATTAAGTAAGATTAGAACGGATAAAGTGAATGAGAGAGAGAGAGAGGGGGGGGGGAGAAAAAAGGGGAAGGAAGAGGATACAAGGCTTATCCGAATCACATATGATATATTGAGTAGAATGCACTTTAACTCAAAGTACATTTAATGCACACACGCACGCACGCACACACACACACACACACATACACACACACACACATACACACACACACACACACACACACACACACACACACACACACACACACACAAGCACGTATTTATCCATGATAATTCCGAAGAACGTAACTACTTTGTTTTCCCATTACGAACGAACGATAAACACCATATATCGACTATTGATAATTCAGCCCCTTAACAGAAATTAATTTCCCCCAATGCGATGAGAATCAACCAAAGATTGACAGTAAATATTTGATTATCAAAATCATTTGCTTTTATATTTTTGTTCTTATTGGGAACTTTCAAGATCCTCATTAGAAACGGTCGAAGAATATAAAGAATTAACTCAACATATTCATTCTAAATTGATTCTGTATTGCCGATGTTTGGAAATTTTCTGTTATGAAAGAAATTAAAAAAGATAAAAGGATGAAGAATATGTGATTTCCGTAGTGTGTAGTCAACAAGACGTATATTGTTGTTAAGTGGAGCTCCTTCTCTTCAGTTAGTTAAAGATAAATGCTGCAGATTTTGAAGAATTTGACAGATTTTATAATAGTTTTCTATAGTAGATTCATTTTATAATATTCGGATAATTTGTTTCATTCTTTGTAAAAATCCAATGCTTGAGAGCAGCGGAGCTCCTAATGGAAAATCTTCATTCTGAAATTTATCTAAGCTTTAGTGTATCAAAAGATAAATGGAAGACTACATCTGTGACATGATATATTTCTCAAAATTTATGTTAATTATATACATAATTATACTTATTTCCTTTAGCTCATTTAAAATAATTACTTGTAGGCAAAACTTTTTGTAACTCTTTTTCTATATGTGAAAAATAGAATGATCAAAGCTGATCTGGTTAGATTATGATGATGAGGCTCAATAACTTTGGAACCTGTGTGATGATGAATCTCTACCTGCAATCCAGTGCCGGATCATTATTTTACGTATCTTATACTTTACTCATATTAGGAATTTTCAAAATCATTATTAAAAACGGCCTTAAGAATATGAAGAATTAAGCCCTTCTCTCTCTCTCTCTCTCTCTCTCTCTCTCTCTCTCTCTCTCCCTCTCTCTCTCTCCACACACTCGCAAACATATGTATCAGATGGATGTCTTATAAAACTATTCCCCACACACAATAACAGCCATACCAAAAGTCTAACACACTTCCATCATGAGCTGCCCCAAAACAACTGAGACGGAAAATAGAATATACGGGAAGTTTGTTGATCACAACGATCGTTTCGACACATCCTGCATCGCTCTCTTGCGGCTGACAAACTATACATTTAATTTCGGTGCATTGCACGGTGTAGAAATATCTCGTCAGGTGATGTCATAATGTACCTCGGTACATAAGTAATGTTTTGTTCGTTCAGATTAACTAATTTGATCTCTCACTAGACGGAGTACTAAACTTAATGCATATAAGAGCGTTAACCCCGTTAAAGGCAGTAAGATGTTTGGTGATGGTGTTAGACAGGACGATGGATTAAGTCAATCATCAAAAGAGGCCGGGACAGGACTTGAGTTCAGATTGCAAAGAACCGGAATATATTCTGCAAGACGTCCGGTTCTGCGGTCTTGTGGTCCCGTTAATCCGCTTTTCTCTTCTTTTTACCGGTCCGAAAGGATGACTGAAAATTAATATCGACAGGATTGGCACTTACAGCACTTTCTCTCTCTCTCTCTCTCTTTCTCTCTCTCTCTCTCTCTTTCTCTCTCTCTTTCTCTCTCTCTTTCTCTCTCTCTTTCTCTCTCTCTCTCTCTCACACACACACACTCTCTCACACTCACTCTCTCTCTCACACACACACACTCTCTCTCTCACTTTCGCTCTCTCTTTCACTCCTTTTCTTTCTCTCACTACTTCCCTCTCTCTCTCTCTCACACACATACACACACACTCTCACTCTCTCTCTCTCACTCTTTCACTCTCTCCCTTTCGCTCTCTCTCTTTCGCTCTCTCTCTCTTTCACTCTATCTCTCTTTCACACTCTCTCTCTTTCGTTCTCCCTCTCTTTCGCTCCCCCCTCTCTCTCTCTCCGTGATTGGGGTGCCAGTTTAGGCAGTGTTTACTTCGTCATTTAATGAGTTGCACTTGATAGCATATTGGTTTCAGGTTTTAGCACAAGGCCAGTAGATCTGAGGGAAGGGATAAGTCAATTACATCGACCCCAGGGATCAACTGGTACTTATTTTATCGACCTCGAAAGGAGGAAAGGCAAAATCGACCTCGGCGAAATATGAACTCAGAATGTAAGCACTTGATAGCATATTACCAGTAGCGACTTGACAGTAATTTAATAGACATAACAGTAGTTTTGTTGTGAGACTTATCCTTGATGTCCTAATACGTCGTTCGGTTTGATTCCACCCATTTGGACCTTGGGACCAGCTCTGTGTTATGAGGATAACTCGATACCCAGATGTAATGCTTCCTGCAGCCATAACTCACGAGGCTTGTTTTCTTTTGTTTTTTTCTTCCTCGCCAATGCATGAAACCCTGAAAAAGAAAGCTTAAAAGCATAACACTTCTGTAATTTTGATATAATTCTGACTTTTTCGTATTTTCATACTCTTTCACGTCTTCAGAGTTTTGGAGACACGTGTGTGGCCTAGTGGTGAGTTTACTGGACCCTTGAAAGTAAGATCATGATTTCAATTCCCATGCTGCGCGGTGCATTGTCTTCTTGAGCAAAACACTTCCTGTCATGTTTCTCCAGTTCACTTAGCTGAAAGCGAATACTAGCAACAACTGGGGAGTTCACCCTGTGAGGGACTGGCGTTCCATCCAGAGGAAGGTATATTGTACACTTGGTCGCTTCTACGCTATAGAATAAGCCCCGGCCTATGAGTCTGTGGATCATATCTGACCAAAGTCTGATGAAATAATGATACTTCAATTTCTTTAAATCGTCTCGCGACATAATCAGAGAAATTTTGTTGTTGGCACTCCGTCGCTTACGGCGTCGAGGGTTCCAGTTGATCCGATCAACGGAACAGCCTGCTCGTGAAATTAACGTGCAAGTGGCTGAGCACTCCACAGACACGTGTACTCTCAACGTAGTTCTCGAGGATATTCAGCGTGACACAGTGTGACAAGGTTGGCCCTTTGAATTACAGGCACAACAGAAACAGGAAGTAAGAGTGAGAGAAAGTTGTGATGAAAGAGTACAGCAGGGTTCGCCACCATCCCCTGCCGGAGCCTTGTGGAGCTTTAGGTGTTTTCGCTCAATAAACACTCACAACGCCCGGTCTGGGAATCGAAACCGCGATCCTATGACCGCGAGTCCGCTGCCCTAACCACTGGGCCACTGCGCCTCCACAATCAGAGAAATAGATGAATGATTAAACAACTGTTTGTTGGCGTCTTACTTCAGATATGAAGACTCTTTAATATAGTCTGTGAAGAAATGTTCTTGTTGAAACACAGTTACATTATCGTTTTTTTTTTAAACTATTAAACTGATTTCTTTGATTTTAGTGGCTAACATTGATTCATAAAACTGATTTATACAGAGAAAAATGGCGGCCTATCAAAACTGCTATTGTAATGTTGATAGTAGTTAAAGAACTAAATTTCCGAAAACTAAATTTGTCAGATCTCATAAAAGGCATTGCAAACATGAAAGAAACGAAAACAACCAAATTTTATCCCTTGTATTTTGATTTCTACATAGATCTAACTAATTTTATTCATATAAATAGATTTTCCAATCTAAAAGCATAGGGAAAAACTCCAGTTTA
>NC_142936.1:42974829-42989829 GCF_046866305.1 Octopus bimaculoides
TATACCTATCGGCCGCAGAAACCCGCGATATACCGAAGAGACCGCGATATAAATTTACATATATTAGCCAGAAAAATCTGCGATGTACTGAGCGCGCGATAGGTGAACCGCGATATGGCTAAGGATTATTATATTTTTCAAATGATGCCTACTCGCGAATTCGGCAAGTAGGCCAATATATATATTTCAAAGATTCATTATTATTATTATTATTATTATTATTATTCAGTAGTTTTATTTTTATAACGTGCTTTCACTTCACTACCGAACGCAGCTCTGTGCGCCTTGGGTATGTGCTGTGGTTTGCTGTGGTGCTCTTATGTTTACTGTATTGAAAGTGTTTTGCGTAGGATGTGTGCAGTACCCAGTAGTGCAATTTTCTGTATGTTATATATATATTTGTAAGTCCTGCTATTTTTGTTATGTATTTGTCTGAATATTTTTTTATTATACCTAAGGCACCTACTATGATAGGAATTGTTTCTGTTTTTAGATTCCACATTCGAGTTATCTCTATTTCCAGGTCTTTGTATTTTGAAAGTTTTTCCATTTCTTTTATTATTATTATTATTATTATTATTATTATTTATTCATGTATTTATTGCCCACAGGAGTTAAACAGAGAGGACAAACAAGGACAGACAAAGGGATTAAGACGAGTACATCGACCCCAGTGCATAACTGGTACTTTGCACAGCTTCTAACGCTGGAGATGTACTACGGTGTCAGCTGTTCACCCCTTATTTTTCGAGCACCTTCCGGAGTATTCGAGTGGTTCCAAGCAGTGCTGTTTTCTGCAAGTGCTCCACCCTTATTGCAGCCCCTATTTGTTCCATGTACAGCTCAAGATTTTTACTCACTATTCCCAGGGCTCCGCCAATTATTGTTAGTACTACCACCTTTTTCATCGACCACAACTGCTTAACCTCCCAAGCTAACCTGTCATATCTATCGACTTTTCTTTCTTGCTTATCGCATACCTTGTTGTCGGCTGGGCAAGCTATATGTATGATTCAGCCATAGTTGAAACAAGAACAACAAACATTGTTAAAAGAGGAAAGAAGCATGGTCATTCCTTACCCAAGTCACCTTATCTTATCAGCCATCATTTATGCACTCATAAATTAGCTTGATAGTTGAACTCTGAATGGCTGTATGCAAATGAGTTTATAAAAGGGTTCCAGAACTCTTGTGGGGAAAAAAATTTCGCACCCCGGACACATCAGCATTTGAAGCTCTGACACGCTTCTGCTTGACTCACTAACACACCCACGTTTAGGTCACTGATGCATCTACACAGACTCTACATAGACTCATCCTTACTTGGGTCACTGACATAACCTCATTTATGTCACTGACACGCCTTCACTTAGGTCGCTGACACGCTTTCCCTTGAGTCGTTGATACGCCTTCGTTTGTGTCACAGCCTATAGAAAGAGCAAGCCCTCATTAGACATTTAGAACTTTTTCCCTACAATATTACATACAGTGTGTTACTGATTCTGACACCAGCCACTGTTACTTGTATTGCATGACAAAATTTGAACATGACTGTGTTTGCTCCATTCTACTACAAGTGTACTTCAAGAGTATCCCAACATAAGCCATTTATTTACTGATTTCAATTCATTCTAAATTTTAGCACAAGGCCTACAGTTTCGAGGAAAGGGGTTAGTCGATTACGTCGACCTCAGTACTCAACTGGTACTTAATTTATCGACCTCGAGGGAATGAAAGGGTAAGTCGACCTCCGCAGAATTTGAACTCAGGCGTAAAGACTGGCGAAATGCTGCTAAGCATTTTTTGCCCGGCGTGCTAACGATTCTGCCAGCCCACCACCTTAAACCATTTAGCTATAAGCAAAGTGTTGTGTAGGCCCAAGTAGTGTAGTGAGGAAGTGTTATGCACAGTGTTGTGGAAAGTCTAATGAAGAAACCTTATTTAGAGCAATGTTGTGTTATGAGAAAGTCTTGTGTAATGTAATCTAGCACAGGGCCAGTTTTAAGCCAATTAGACAGAATTGTTCAAATTGGGCCCCGCGCACACGGTCGAGTGGAAGACGCTTTGATGAATTAAACCCCTTGACTTCGGCAAAACAAAAATGTCCACACGATTCATTTTATCTTTTTGTGCGACAAGCGGATTTACCTCATTACTTTAGAAAAAACATCTTATTTAACGCTATCTATTTTCTGCGAAATGAGTGCTTGGCAACATCTGACAGACAGGGCGTCATAATCAGCTCAACTCAGTTCACACGCAGTGTGTCCCTAGCTATCCTGACTTGTAATAGAACATTAAAACTTTCATATGAGCTTTCAGTTTTTATATCACTGCGGCTAATGGTGGAGCCTCAAGCGCTCAGTGCTTTTTTGGCTGGGACTGGTGTACTACACGAAGCATAAAGCACCAATCTTCAGCTTTTGTAGAGTAGATGACCCCACTGACAATCCTCTAATTGGATCCTGCACTTCCTAGCGCTGGCCCTGATGTAGTGATATGTAGTTTAATGTAGTGGAATGAGGAAATGTTGCATATGGTAGTGAGGAAGTGAGGATTAAGTGTAATCGACTTGTCCCCTCCCCACAAAATTTCAGGACCTGTGCTTTTAGTAGAAAGGATTAAGTGTTTATTTTTGTTCATCCAGACATGCGACACAATTCTACCACGTGACGTTTGCCACATAATTTATCCTTTAGCTTACACTTATTCATTCAATCGTGTCCGACACTTATTTGACTCTATCAGGTGACATTTTTTTTTTATATACATTGATCCATTTTATGGATTTATTCTTTTCCTCCGCGCGACGCTTGATTATAGTGCAAACTTATTCATTTACGACGTAGACAATTGGAATTACAGTTTACCATTTCACATTTCATTTTGGAATTATTGCAATATTTTTCGTTCATTGATAAAATCATTATCTGAGCATAATATCATTATTCGTTCCTAAATTATAACAGTAGTAGTGTAGCAAGAACGTATTGTGAGGTGCAATGTAGTGTTGTGAAGGTAGTAAAAATGTGTTGCCTGGTGGCGAAGATTAGGTCTGCAACCCCACAGTACATTGACATAAGAGTACAGAAGTGTAGGGGAGGAGTAAAATCGATTGAATAGACGTATACTATAGTGGTTTCAAATTTTGGCACAAGGCTAGCAATTTCAGGCGAGAAGGTAATCCGATTACATCGATCCTAGTGCTCAACGGATACTTATTTTATCGACCCCAATTTTATCAACAAGGGTTCCAGTTGATCTGATCAATGGAACAGCCTGTTGGGGAAATTAATATGTAAGTGGCTGAGTACTCCACAGGCACGCGTACCTTTGAATGTCGTTCTGAAGGAGATTCAGCGTGACAAAGTCGGCCGCTTTGAAATACAGGTACAACTAATTTTTTCCAGCTGAGTGGACCTAAGCAACATGAACAAGGGCACAAACGCGCGGCCAGGGATCGAACTGACGACCATACGATCGTGAGCCGAATACCCCTAACTATCATGCCACGCGCCTTCACTGGAACTGAAGTAGGAATATAGCCGCTAACATCTGTTCTGGTCGTGAAGAAGCTAGCAGTTTTATAAAACCAGATGTAGTATTCCTTACTTAAAATAATACTAATTTGAAGTAGTTGCTATTCCGGAGTCCCAATATTTGCCAATATTTACCAATGCTTATCGCCATCAGATTTATTTAGATAGATAAAGAAAGGAATTAAGCTAACGGCATTCAGTAATGCGTTTGACTTATTCATGTACTTCAGTGCAAAAATATGGTGTTTTCATTGTTCGTCGTAGGTGGAGAGTGACGTAAATGGAATTCAGTCATTAGTTACTGCATATTTATTTCTTCTTCGATAAGTACAGAGATATACTCGTCGCAAGGATGTAAAACTATAATGACAGAACAAAGTATTTTATAAACCATCTCTCACGTTCAAAACAACGTTTTATATATTTTCTTTCTGTCTTTCTTTCTTTCTCGCTGTGTGTGTGTGTGTGTGTGTGTGTGTGTGTGTGTGCATATATATATATATATATATATATATATATAAACATGTACACTTGTATATATCGTTGCTATTACGTTAAACAGTCGAACGTTCAAATTTGGCCAAATGCGTTTTTACAATATTTAATTTTGCTGGCAATAGCCGGTTCTTTTGGCCAAGCTATCGTATCTCCAGCTGCTTCAGATGCCATGATATGAAAATTGTCAAAGTGTAGTACAACGGTTTAGCGTCTATCAGAAGTGTAGTAAATCCCAGATACGACAGTTTTGCAAAAATATTTCTGACTGAAAATATCATACATGCATGGAGTTACGATTTTATGCACCCAACAAAGTATTACTGTTAAGCTGAAACTGTTGCTATTGTAAAAAGAAATGGAATGGTGAAACTATTTTTTCGTTTTCTGAAAAAGCAACGCTTTGGACTTAAGATACTTTTGCATAATAACAACGATACATATTCTCTTACGCGTATGTGTGTTCGATAATATACATACATATACATACATACATACATACATACATACATACATACATACATGTATATATATATATATGTGTGTGTGTGTGTGTGTGTGTGTGTGTGTGTGTGCGTGTGTATGTAAAAACATACATACATATACGTACACATACACACACATACCCAGGCCTATTCCCCATTTTCTTTTCTTTTTTAGGAGTGGGTAGCTACAAGACACACCAGACGCACTCCATTCATTTCCCAGCTCAAAGAGGCGAGCCCCGTGCTATACTCAGGTCAAGGCATAGAACGCAACCTCTAATATCAGTAGCGGGGCCCGACAGCATATGCTGGTTTACTCCGCCACATCATGCTGGTTTCATACCCCTTTGAGTAACATCAAATTCTCTCATCCATCCGCAAACACTCTCCAAGATTTCCTATCATTTATAAACTCTCTTGCCTCTCTCACTCCAACTTCTCTGACCACCAAAGCGTTCCTCATTCCATCCATCCACACAAACCGAGGTCTGCCTCTGGTTCTGTTGCCTACCAACTCTGCCTTCATCGCTCTCCTTACCATCCGCTCCTCTTCTCTCCTCTCCATGTGGCCAAACTACCTCAACATTCGTCTATCCATTTTAGTTGTTAGTTTTTCTCTCATTCCTGCTCGCCTTCGCACCTTCTGTTCCTCATCCTGTCCATCCGTGTCAAACCAACCATAGCCCTCAGACGTCTCATCCATAAAGGCCCAATACACATCTCTCCCTTTTGTCAAAAACTTCTCACGCATCTGCCTTACTACAAATATCTGATCTGCACAGCCCCTTCCACTCCTAAAACCGCACTGCTCCTTCCCTATTACACTCTCTGTCTGGTTCCTCACCCTTACAACCAGAATTATCCCGTACAGTTTACCAACCACACACACAACAAACTTATACCCCTAAAATTGTTTATTTTCCTCATTTTCTTCTTTGTCTCTTTTTCTTTCTCGTGAGGCGTTCTTATCTCGTTTCAGACGTCTTAAACGAAACTAGGTCACTCTACTTGACCAGGTTTATCAAGAAATCAGTGTCTGACACTTTGGTTGGTCTGTGACAGAGTTGACAGAGAAAGAAGCTGCCATCTCAGATAAGATTCTCGATCAACAGTGATTCATGATGTTTGTTGCTTTGCTCTCTAGAGATTACATCATTGCTGCCTCATTAGTATATGCATATCTAATATACACACACATACACAGACACACAGACACACAGACACAGACAGACAGACACACACACACACACACACACACACACACACACACACACACCTCCCCACAACAGACTAATTGAAGAGCTTTGATGAATTATGATACTAGAGACCAATGTGGCTGGAATTAAGAGAGAAAGGACGAATGTATTCGTTCTAAAGTCTTCGTTCGGACATATCGACTTCTTAGACAGCATCATGATAAACGAAAACGGTAACAGCACGGATATTGAAACAAATATTAATGGCAGTTCCATAAATTCTGTTAGAGATCTGGAACCACTCAATAGGTAAGGAAACGACAAAAAGTCTATTACATACACAAGCGGACCGAACATCACCCCTAAAGTAAGTAGTGGTTTTTGCGAAAGAATTTACGGTTATCATCTAGGACTAAAAGAGAAGAAACGTAGGGAAGAGGCAGAAATGAATGCATCAACAGACATTGGCCAGAAACCCAAACTAAAAAATAAAAGATAATTTATTTTGGAACGCAGAAACGCCGTCAGAACAGCAGAAATATTGGGTAAATTATCGTTACAAAGAGGAAAAATTTGTCAACAACTAGCCATTGGACTCGAATCCACATCTCTTGAAGACGCTTATAAAAACAAATGTTTGTTATATTTATACACACGTAGTTAAAAATAAAAGCTTTTACAACAAAATTACAAACAATAACACCTGAAAAAAAAAAAGAACTGACGTTGCTATCTACATAAAGGGCTCCTCCTACTGGTATGGAGTAAAATGGAATGAACTGTCTGTTTGCAAACATCATGTCCAGTCAGATTTATGCCAAAAGAGGGTAACAATTTCCCACAAAACCAATTCGAATGTAAATAATTATATCCTAATAACCCGATGTCGTACAGGTCAACGTAATCAAAGTGGGAGTACCAGGACGTCGGTCGTATTTACACTCACCTAAGGAAGATGTAACAAAACGTCGCCTGCTCTCATCAATAGGTAATAATTCAGTTGTAGTGCGAACAGCAGTAATCGAAATAGCATGCTTTTTAAAATATCACGCAAAAGATTGTACGTCAGCTGACCTGGCTGCAACATATGTACAGGGAAAGCCGCACTTATCGATACACAGAGCTAAACGACAGACAGATCCAAGATTTTTAACTAAATGTCACTCTAATACTATTGTTATTACAAATCAGTAAATCAGTAAGAAGAAACAGGGGTGAAATCTCTTACCGGGCTGGTATTGATACATACAATCAAGAACTATGTATGGCAGTCACGGAAAACCACATCACAGCAAATGTAGCAAATGCAGAGATATACAGCATTTTGAGGCATATAAGTCGATGTAGTATATAGAGCAAATATTTAGTGTAAACATTAAAAAATCGTCACTATCTTTCCAAATCTCGCAGCGTTTCAGTTGGATTTTTTGGTCCACCAAAATCGCCTATATATATATAAGTCAACTGACATTATTTGACTGCAAATTTTGGTCTGGAAAATTCGACTTATATAACAGAAAATATGCTACACGTTAAAGTAATCATCGAGGCGCCTGGCTTAATGGTTAGGGTGTTGGACACATGATCGTAAGATTGCGATTTCGATTCCTCGACCGGGAAACGCATTGTGTTCTTAAGGAAAACACTTCATTTCACGTTGCTCCAATCCACTCAGCTAGCAAAAATTAGTAATCCTGCGCTGGACCGGTGTCTCGTCCAGGTGGAGAATATATACGCCCTGGAAACCGGGAAACCGGTCCTGTGGATCTCTCTGACTCGGAAAGGAACTTTACATTGCTCTTTACTACAGTTAACGTGCACATCCTGTGATATCGACTTACAGATGTTTACCTGATACCATCCCACAGACAAAGGGCCAGGCCTGCAACTACTCACAGCAAATGATAACACTCATATCGAATTCTCTTCTTTACAGATAATAAACCTATACATCAACTGTATCGATCTCCTAACTAATGAACTCTACCTATAGAAGTCAAGGCTGTTGCTCTTTCCTCATGACTATACCATAATAAAAAAAAATGCAGGAAACACAAATACACACACGCACAAACACACACACATACATACATACACATGCATTAAACCACAGCCAAATACACGCACACAACCACAAACATAAACATACATACAAACGTATAAACGCATAAAATCGCATACACACACACACACACACACACATGCATTTGTGGAAAGTTAAGCCGCCACTAATTGTTTTATGTGCCTGTTTAGCCGCGAGAAGACATGGAAATTCTTTTGACTCTCCAGCATCTTGACCTATCAGGTTATTTGGTATATGACAGCTGAATGGTCAACGAGGCAGCATCATTTGAAAGGTATACCAATGCGAGGAAGCACATTTTGATCAGTCATATATAACCAGATTCGATAGTCAGGTCGATACTGTGATACATACATACATACATACCTACATACATACATATGTAAAATATATGTGTATACATATGCGTGTGTGTATATATATATATATATATATATATATATATATATATGTATAGGCGTAGGAGTGGCTGTGTGGTAAGTAGCTTGCTTACGAACCACATGGTTCTGGGTTCAGTCCCACTGCGTGGCACCTTGGGCAAGTATCTTCTACTGTAGCCTCGGGCCGACCAAAGCCTTGTGAGTGGATTTGGTAGACGGATTTGGTGAGTGGATTTGGTGTGTGTGTGTGTGTGTGTGTATGTTTGTGTGTCTGCGTTTGTCCCTCCAACATCGCTTGACAACCGATGCTGGTGTGTTTATGTCCCTGTAACTTAGCGGTTCGGCAAAAGAGACCGATAGAATAAGTACTAGGCTTACAAAGAATAAGCCCTGGGGGTCGATTTGCTCGACTAAAGGCAGTGCTCCAGCATGGCCACAGTCAAATGATTGAAACAAGTAAAAGAGTGTATATGTAAATATATATATATATATGAAACAAAAGAAAGGGGTGCTTCCACGCAGGAAAATATATAGGGAAATGTGTTGTTGAAAATGTACCTAAATTTCAAAAGCTCGTAAATGTTTAAAATACATTTATTTACATATATACCAAACTAGTTCCAACATTCAAAATTATACACGAATATATCAGTGGATAATTTTGAATAGTCTACAATATATACTGCGTAATATATTTTTACATTCATTCCTCTTTTATTATTTATTTTTCACTCATATCCAGTTCTTCACCGTGGCTCGTTTAATTGGTCTCTTCTTATAAACGCTGTGAATGACGCTTGAATTCAGAATTTGAATTGTGTAGATAGACGTTGACACAATATTCTTGCCGGTCGGGCACATGTTAAGCCCCAAGGTATGTTTTTTCTGTTAAAATCTATGTACGGAATGTTCTCCTGAAGAGAAGAATGGATCCACTACTGGTTCCTAACTTCAAAATTGCAATAAAGGTCTAACCTTTTATTTTCATTTAGGTTTTGAATTCTATATGTCATGTCACTCGCGGACAGGGTTTATAGTTGAGGAGACATGAGTGATTATAGTGGCTTTATGGCGGTTTTGACTGCTATTTCTGGCATGTAAGGGTTTGTAACCCTCTCTGTTATAATTGTGATCTTTCACAATTATTGCACCCTTCTTTTACACACACACACACACACACACACACACACACACACACACACACACACACGCACACACACACATATATATATTCTAGCTGACGTACCCGGTAATTACCGGGAAAGCAGGGCTTATCCCTTGGTCCTGTTCTCATAATTGTTTCGCTCATCCAATAACAACAATACAATGTATGTAGCCCTAAAAAACGGTTTTTGTGCATTTACAGAGAATACCGAACTGTCTTACACAGGATCTTGTTTTGGGGTATTCTCAATAAGTAATGAATACCCAAATTGTGAAGTCAGTTATGTAATAACAGGCTAATCAGATATGAGATAATAACAATTTAAAGTAAATAACTCTGAAAAGGGGCTTTTGTGCGTTCCCAAAGAATATTACCTTCAGGGACGCTAGTGTTGGTATATTCATGAATAAGTCACTAACCGAAATAAGTGGATCTATTGTTTAGGAAAATACTATTTACTTGTTTAAGGGTTGTACTGGATAAATTGCGAAAATAACTCTAACAGTTCAAATACTAAGAAATAAGCATACTCAATTTCATTTTTAGCAAAAAATTTAGGAAAATGAATGGGTTATTTCCCTTGGCTATATATAAGGATCCCTTACAGGAGCGAATAGCTTATTTCCCTTGGTTTTTTAAATAAAATATATTAGATATATATAAGGATCCCTATTATCGATTTTTTCAACAATCTGAGTATGCCATGAGGTTTCCAGATATGAGTTCTACTCACGTGTCAAGTTTCATCAAAATCGATAAAACGATGTAGGAGGAGTTAGCGAACAACTCCACAAACACGCCCACAGACAGAATTTCCCACATATGTAGTATATATATATATATATATATATAGAGAGAGAGAGAGAGAGAGAGAGAGAGAGGGAGAGAGAGAGAGATAGAGAGAGAGATAGAGAGAGAGAGAGAGAGAGAGAGAAAGAGAGGGAGAGAGACAGCTGTGACAGCACATAGGTGGTATTAATTTTCAGCTGACTAGGTTGGAGCAACGTGAAATGAAGCTTCTTACTCAAAGACAACGCGCTGTCTGTTTCAGTAAAGCGAACTCACGAACTTAACATGAAATAAACACCCCAACCTTTAGGCTGCATACGTTCACGCACACAGACACACACATACACACACACACACATACACACACACTCTCTCGAATACGCTTATAGTAAAGAAAACAGATGTATGTATAGTGAAAACCTCGAAAAGTATTAATTCCATAGACCTAATGTATAGGGAAACGGAAATGAATGTCAGCAAAACATAGCGACTGCAATATTTATCGAACTGAAGCAATTATCCTGTCGAGCAAGTTGCCAAGACCAATGCAAATCTTCCACGCCGATCGAATGATGCAGGATGAGTAAGTTCATTTGCCCGAAATATTCTGCATCCATCATGCTGCATCCTTTGATTACAACGTACCCTGGCTCAGGCGGTTACGTGTTATTAAACCGATAGACAGGCCCCTGACTGGTGCAGCTACACCGAATCGGTGCAGACCTGGGAGAAATGGTGGCTAAGAAATGGTTTCAGACTCTTTAAAATCAACTATGGCACTCTCGAACGAGGGCCTCACTACCAGGTACTGTTTAAGGTTACACTAGGGACAGTAAGACATTTGTAAATAAAAAACAAACATAAGGAAACAAATAAAATAAAGCTGAAGGACAATGATTTAAGGACCAGTAGTGATAACTTCATTTGTGGAAGGGCGAGAAAGAATTATAAACAGCAAAGAGCGGAACCAAACAGCACTGATCAAACCATGATATATTGCATCAATTAGAGCAGAAAGCTGGCAGAATCGTTAGTATGCCGGGCAAAATGCTTAGCGGCATTTCGCCCGTCTTTATGTTTTGAATTCACATTCCGCCGAGGGTGACTTTACTTTTCATCCTTTCGGGATCAATGTGATCGATTTTAACCTACCTCCACCTCGGAATTGCTGGTCGATAAAGTAAGTATCATTTGAGTACTGGGACCGATGTAATCGATTTATTCCTTTCTTCGAACTTGCAGGCCTGGTTCTAAATTTTGAAACTTATATTTCTGAAACTATGACAAATTGTATTTGGAAATGATGCGGACATTAAGTCCTGCTTTATTATTGTGAGAAATTAAAGCAGAAAGCACAGATGTTTTCATTGAAGAAAAGAATGCCAATTCATTCTTTCATCGACATATAAATCCATTCTGAGGGAAAGAAAAAAAAATGCTTTATTTCTGGAAAAGATTTAGAAACTCTCAAAGTGTAGAGGCCTTACGATAGTAAGAAAACATTAGGTAGAATGGCTGGCTGGCTGGATTTGCAAACTCCATTATGATACGAGCATTAAGGATGACAAACGTAAAGAATATAGATATAAATATACCATTGATAAGTTATAGACACAATCTTTTACATTTACAACCATTGCTAACAGAATGCCATATATATATTTATATAATACACTCTGAGTGCGTTCTTCTTGAGACGATATTACCATACAATCAACAAACACACGTATCAAGTGTACACAGAATAACTTGATGGTAAAAATCTATTTTCCTACAATATTTTTTATCTGAGATCTACTGGAAGATGCATATGCTTCGAATGTATTTTGTCTATTTTTTATTATTTTTAGACCGGTGGATCGATGCGACTGGACTTAGTTACCAAAGTTAATGGTTAATTTGAACAATTGTTTTAGAGAGAAAACGTTGGCGGAATGCAAAGATACAGATAAATGTGAGTTTTAGGATCAATATATTGGTCTAAATCATTTTGTTTATGGGATGAGGGGAACAGAAAATAAATGAAATATGTCAATGTGAATATTGAATACCGCTATCATCGTGGTGGTGGTGGTCGTCGTCGTCATCGTCATCGTCGTCGTTGTCGCCTCCACCGTCGTTACTACCGTCATCGTCACATTGTAGGGTTGGGAGAAAGGGTCGCATAACCTTGAGGCAAGGGTGGGGGCGGGAACGCATTTCAGGGTTGAAAGTAGGAGATGCAGTGTAGAACTGAGATAAGGATGCGCTAATTGTAGCGCTGGGTTAGGACGCTGAATATCCCGGCACCGACTCTAGGCACAACAGCACGTTTTGCTTTCTTTCTTCTCTCTCATCATTTTTGCTTTTGCCTGTTACAAACTAAGTCCCCCTTTGCCTTTATTTTTCTCAAACATTTCACTTTCATTCTCAGCTGTCCAATGTATTTCTCTTGAAAATGCTGCTGCATTGCGTTATATTATTTTAAATTATACTATATTGTATTACTAAAAAAATATCATTATATACATATATATATATAATATTCTTTTCTACTCTAGCCACAAAGCCCGAAATTTTGGGGAGGGTGGGGTCAGTCGATTAGATCGATCAGAGGACGCAACCGGTACTTAATTTATCGACCCTGAAAGGCAAAGTCGACCTAGGCGAAATTTGAACTCAGAAAGTAATGGCAGACGAAATACTGCTGAGCATTTCGCCCGGCGTGCTAACGTTTCTGTTTTCTTTATTGCCCACAAGGGGCTAAACATAGAGGGGACAAACAAGGACAGACAAAGGGATTAAGTCCATTACATCGACCCCAGTGCGTAACTGGTACTTAATCTATCGACCCCGAAAAGATGAAAGGCAAAATCGACATTCGCGGAATTTGAACTCAGAACGTAACGGCAGACGAAATACTGCAAAGCATTTCGCCCGGCGTGCTAACGTTTCCGCCAGCTCACCGTCTTTTATATACATATACACACACACACACACACACACACATATATATATATATATATATATATGTATACATATATATATATATATATGTATACATATATATATATATATATATATATATATATATATATATATGTTAATTCTCTAAATGAAGTATTAACAGTAACTGCAAGGTCATCAGCTGTCGAACGCCGACGAAGGGAAATAACCCTGAAATCCGGATACGTTCGTGCTGCTGGCCGAGGTGAGAGGGATAACTCCCTTGGCAAACAGGACACAGTCGTGTGTCGATAAGCCAGCTGGAGGAGATGTCCTCCTGGGGCTAACATCAACAGTAACATCCACCCCTAGGGGTCAGCCACACTTAAGTGGCAATATACTACACTTTATATATATATATATATATATATATATATATATATATATATATATATATATATATATATATATATATATATACATATATATATATATATATATATATATATATATATATATATATATGTATATATATATATATATATATATATATATATATATATATATATATATAGTTGTTTAGTTGTCCACATACACAGTTGCATTTCAGTTATGGCTGAAATTTTATAGAGAATGAGTAATAGTGATGTTTATCATCACCAAACAATTGCTGACTCACACAAACAAAAGGTACTTTGTCACCAGAATATCTAAGATTGTTCACTTCAGAATTAATTTGGACGAATATTAAGAGATAAATGGCAATGACCTTTCAGTGACTGTATAATTGGGGTTGGTCTATCAATAGATAAGAACAGTTATCTCAACTTTCGCTTGATGATAACATTTCGGACGACTTATTAGTTTTCAGGTAATTTGCGTATTGTTTCCCTAGTGATAAATGAGATGGCAGATCGTTAAGTCAGGCGTGTTAAAATGCAGTGAAAAATTGAAATCAGCTCATTTTTGTTCTCGTTTATTGTTTAGCAGTGAAGGTGCGTAACTTACTGGTTAGGATGTTGTAATCACGATCTTGCGATCGTGGTCTTGATTTCCGGATCTTGAGCGAAATATTTCATTTCACGCTGATCCAGTTCACTCAGCTGTAAATGAATAACCCTGCAACGGTCTGCGTCCTGTTTGGAAGCAATGCTGTGATCTCGGTCGGCTATGCGCTACAGAAACTGAGTAAACAGCCCTATGAGTCCATGGACACAAAACAGTAACGGTCTGGGGAGCTACTTCTATTTATTTACTGTTTATCGTTTCGGTGGTGGAAGTAATCAACCAACTATTTTTTGTTTTTTAATCTTTCAATCAGTAGAGAATGGATTACTCATGACTCTTTACAGAGCTACCCGAGACAGGAGTCAGGGTAGTTGGTAGTAAATCATCCGGAAACCTAGACCGAATGTTTCCAATTGACTGGATTTCGTTATAAGTACCCAATGTACCCGCTGAGTGACAGACTCAGTCTACCATCTATACAGGCCATGGCGGGATTCGAACTTAGAAGCCAAAGAACCAGAGCAAATACTGCAAGGCATTTGGTCCAGCCGTCTAACAAAAAAGTACCAATCTACCGTACTATACTGGTACTTTTCTCTGTTTTCATTGAATAGGAAAGGATGAAAGATAAAGCTCACCTCGAAGGAATTTGAACTCAGAACACCGAATTTCAGCATAAATACCACGACCCATGCAAACTGTTGCCCTTACGACTGCCAATCACCGACAAGTGAACGTCAATAGTGTTGCAGCTGTCATTTTTGTTAATGTTTAACCCTAGTCAGCCGTGTTTGGGCAAACTTATAAGTAGAGAGATGCTAAAGCTTGTTTCTGAATTAGACACAGGGCCAACAGTTTTGAGAGGAAGGATTAATCGATCTCATCGGACCCAGGGTTCCTCCTGATGATGTCTTCAGCTAACTGGATCCTAATCC